>NW_028128384.1:0-23007 GCF_965231255.1 Vanellus vanellus
ATAGAGTCCTCAGGAAAGCAGAGAGGGCCAAATTGTCTGGGGCATTTGAAGGGGTTCCAGGAGGCAGTGAGAACCAGCATCACTTTCCCCGCTGGCATCTTTGCTGTGGCAGCAAAAGCTGGACGTTTTTCTTTTTTGCTCCAGAGAGCGCCGAAAGTGAAAAAAGGTGCTTTTGAGGATAGAGTCCTCAGGAAAGCAGAGAGGGCCAAATTGTCTGGGGCATTTGAAGGGGTTCCAGGAGGCAGTGAGAACCAGCATCACTTTTCCCCGCTGGCACTTTTGCTGTGGCAGCAAAAGCTGGACGTTTGTCTTTTTTGACCCAGACAGCGCCGAAAGTGAAAAAAGGTGCTTTTGAGGATAAAGTCCTCAGGAAAGCAGAGAGGGCCAAATTGTCTGGGGCATTTGAAGGGGTTCCAGGAGGCAGTGAGAACCAGCATCACTTTTCCCCGCTGGCACCTTTGCTGTGGCAGCAAAAGCTGGACGTTTGTCTTTTTTGCTCCAGAGAGCGCCGTAAGTGAAAAAAGGTGCTTTTGAGGATAGAGTCCTCAGGAAAGCAGAGAGGGCCAAATCGTCTGGGGCATTTGAAGGGGTTCCAGGAGGCAGTGAGGACCAGCATCACTTTTCCCCGCTGGCACCTTTGCTGTGGCAGCAAAAGCTGGACGTTTGTCTTTTTTGCTCCAGAGAGCGCCGAAAGTGAAAAAAGATGCTTTTGAGGATAGAGTCCTCAGGAAAGCAGAGAGGGCCAAATTGTCTGGGGCATTTGAAGGGGTTCCAGGAGGCAGTGAGAACCAGCATCACTTTTCCCCGCTGGCACTTTTGCTGTGGCAGCAAAAGCTGGACGTTTGTCTTTTTTGCTCCAGAGAGCGCCGAAAGTGAAAAAAAGGTGCTTTTGGGGATAGAGTCCTCAGGAAAGCAGAGAGGGCCAAATTGTCTGGGGCATTTGAAGGGGTTCCAGGAGGCAGTGAGAACCAGCATCACTTTTCCCCGCTGGCACTTTTGCTGTGGCAGCAAAAGCTGGACGTTTGTCTTTTTTGCTCCAGAGAGCGCCGAAAGTGAAAAAAGGTGCTTTTGGGGATAGAGTCCTCAGGAAAGCAGAGAGGGCCAAATTGTCTGGGGCATTTGAAGGGGTTCCAGGAGGCAGTGAGAACCAGCATCACTTTTCCCCGCTGGCACTTTTGCTGTGGCAGCAAAAGCTGGACGTTTGTCTTTTTTGCTCCAGAGAGCGCCGAAAGTGAAAAAAGGTGCTTTTGGGGATAGAGTCCTCAGAAAGCAGAGAGGGCCAAATTGTCTGGGGCATTTGAAGGGGTTCCAGGAGGCAGTGAGAACCAGCATCACTTTTCCCCGCTGGCACTTTTGCTGTGGCAGCAAAAGCTGGACGTTTGTCTTTTTTGCTCCAGAGAGCGCCGAAAGTGAAAAAAGGTGCTTTTGAGGATAAAGTCCTCAGGAAAGCAGAGAGGGCCAAATTGTCTGGGGCATTTGAAGGGTTCCAGGAGGCAGTGAGAACCAGCATCACTTTTCCCCGCTGGCATCTTTGCTGTGGCAGCAAAAGCTGGACGTTTGTCTTTTTTGCTCCAGAGAGCGCCGTAAGTGAAAAAAGGTGCTTTTGAGGATAGAGTCCTCAGGAAAGCAGAGAGGGCCAAATTGTCTGGGGCATTTGAAGGGGTTCCAGGAGGCAGTGAGGACCAGCATCACTTTTCCCTGCTGGCACCTTTGCTGTGGCAGCAAAAGCTGGACGTTTGTCTTTTTTGCTCCAGAGAGCGCCGAAAGTGAAAAAAGGTGCTTTTGAGGATAGAGTCCTCAGGAAAGCAGAGAGGGCCAAAATTGTCTGGGGCATTTGAAGGGGTTCCAGGAGGCAGTGAGAACCAGCATCACTTTTCCCCGCTGGCACTTTTGCTGTGGCAGCAAAAGCTGGACGTTTGTCTTTTTTGCTCCAGAGAGCGCCGAAAGTGAAAAAAGGTGCTTTTGAGGATAAAGTCCTCAGGAAAGCAGAGAGGGCCAAATTGTCTGGGGCATTTGAAGGGGTTCCAGGAGGCAGTGAGAACCAGCATCACTTTTCCCCGCTGGCATCTTTGCTGTGGCAGCAAAAGCTGGACGTTTGTCTTTTTTGCTCCAGAGAGCGCCGTAAGTGAAAAAAAGGTGCTTTTGAGGATAGAGTCCTCAGGAAAGCAGAGAGGGCCAAATTGTCTGGGGCATTTGAAGGGGTTCCAGGAGGCAGTGAGGACCAGCATCACTTTTCCCCGCTGGCACCTTTGCTGTGGCAGCAAAAGCTGGACGTTTGTCTTTTTTGCTCCAGAGAGCGCCGAAAGTGAAAAAAGGTGCTTTGAGGATAGAGTACTCAGGAAAGCAGAGAGGGCCAAATTGTCTGGGGCATTTGAAGGGGTTCCAGGAGGCAGTGAGAACCAGCATCACTTTTCCCCGCTGGCATCTTTGCTGTGGCAGCAAAAGCTGGACGTTTGTCTTTTTGCTCCAGAGAGCGCCGAAAGTGAAAAAAGGTGCTTTTGAGGATAGAGTCCTCAGGAAAGCAGAGAGGGCCAAATTGTCTGGGGCATTTGAAGGGGTTCCAGGAGGCAGTGAGAACCAGCATCACTTTTCCCCGCTGGCACTTTTGCTGTGGCAGCAAAAGCTGGACGTTTCTCTTTTTTGACCCAGACAGCGCCGAAAGTGAAAAAAGGTGCTTTTGAGGATAAAGTCCTCAGGAAAGCAGAGAGGGCCAAATTGTCTGGGGCATTTGAAGGGGTTCCAGGAGGCAGTGAGAACCAGCATCACTTTTCCCCGCTGGCACCTTTGCTGTGGCAGCAAAAGCTGGACGTTTGTCTTTTTTGCTCCAGAGAGCGCCGAAAGTGAAAAAAGGTGCTTTTGGGGATAGAGTCCTCAGAAAAGCAGAGAGGGCCAAATTGTCTGGGCATTTGAAGGGGTTCCAGGAGGCAGTGAGGACCAGCATCACTTTTCCCCGCTGGCACCTTTGCTGTGGCAGCAAAAGCTGGACGTTTGTCTTTTTTGCTCCAGAGAGCGCCGAAAGTGAAAAAAGGTGCTTTTGAGGATAGAGTCCTCAGGAAAGCAGAGAGGGCCAAATTGTCTGGGGCATTTGAAGGGGTTCCAGGAGGCAGTGAGAACCAGCATCACTTTTCCCCGCTGGCATCTTTGCTGTGGCAGCAAAAGCTGGACGTTTGTCTTTTTTGCTCCAGAGAGCGCCGAAAGTGAAAAAAGGTGCTTTTGAGGATAGAGTCCTCAGGAAAGCAGAGAGGGCCAAATTGTCTGGGGCATTTGAAGGGGTTCCAGGAGGCAGTGAGGACCAGCATCACTTTCCCCGCTGGCACCTTTGCTGTGGCAGCAAAAGCTGGACGTTTGTCTTTTTTGCTCCAGAGAGCACCGAAAGTGAAAAAAGGTGCTTTTGAGGATAGAGTCCTCAGGAAAGCAGAGAGGGCCAAATTGTCTGGGGCATTTGAAGGGGTTCCAGGAGGCAGTGAGAACCAGCATCACTTTTCCCCGCTGGCACTTTTGCTGTGGCAGCAAAAGCTGGACGTTTTTCTTTTTTGCTCCAGAGAGCGCCGAAAGTGAAAAAAGGTGCTTTTGAGGATAGAGTCCTCAGGAAAGCAGAGAGGGCCAAATTGTCTGGGGCATTTGAAGGGGTTCCAGGAGGCAGTGAGGACCAGCATCACTTTTCCCCGCTGGCACTTTTGCTGTGGCAGCAAAAGCTGGACGTTTGTCTTTTTTGCTCCAGAGAGCGCCGAAAGTGAAAAAAGGTGCTTTTGAGGATAGAGTCCTCAGGAAAGCAGAGAGGGCCAAATTGTCTGGGACATTTAAAGGGGTTCCAGGAGGCAGTGAGGACCAGCATCACTTTTCCCCGCTGGCACTTTTGCTGTGGCAGCAAAAGCTGGACGTTTGTCTTTTTTTGCTCCAGAGAGCGCCGAAAGTGAAAAAAGGTGCTTTTGAGGATAGAGTCCTCAGGAAAGCAGAGAGGGCCAAATTGTCTGGGGCATTTGAAGGGGTTCCAGGAGGCAGTGAGGACCAGCATCACTTTTCCCCGCTGGCACCTTTGCTGTGGCAGCAAAAGCTGGACGTTTGTCTTTTTTGCTCCAGAGAGCGCCGAAAGTGAAAAAAGGTGCTTTTGAGGATAGAGTCCTCAGGAAAGCAGAGAGGGCCAAATTGTCTGGGGCATTTGAAGGGGTTCCAGGAGGCAGTGAGAACCAGCATCACTTTTCCCCGCTGGCATCTTTGCTGTGGCAGCAAAAGCTGGACGTTTTTCTTTTTTGCTCCAGAGAGCGCCGAAAGTGAAAAAAGGTGCTTTTGAGGATAGAGTCCTCAGGAAAGCAGAGAGGGCCAAATTGTCTGGGGCATTTGAAGGGGTTCCAGGAGGCAGTGAGAACCAGCATCACTTTTCCCCGCTGGCACTTTTGCTGTGGCAGCAAAAGCTGGACGTTTGTCTTTTTTGACCCAGACAGCGCCGAAAGTGAAAAAAGGTGCTTTTGAGGATAAAGTCCTCAGGAAAGCAGAGAGGGCCAAATTGTCTGGGGCATTTGAAGGGGTTCCAGGAGGCAGTGAGAACCAGCATCACTTTTCCCCGCTGGCACCTTTGCTGTGGCAGCAAAAGCTGGACGTTTGTCTTTTTTGCTCCAGAGAGCGCCGTAAGTGAAAAAAGGTGCTTTTGAGGATAGAGTCCTCAGGAAAGCAGAGAGGGCCAAATCGTCTGGGGCATTTGAAGGGGTTCCAGGAGGCAGTGAGGACCAGCATCACTTTTCCCCGCTGGCACCTTTGCTGTGGCAGCAAAAGCTGGACGTTTGTCTTTTTTGCTCCAGAGAGCGCCGAAAGTGAAAAAAGATGCTTTTGAGGATAGAGTCCTCAGGAAAGCAGAGAGGGCCAAATTGTCTGGGGCATTTGAAGGGGTTCCAGGAGGCAGTGAGAACCAGCATCACTTTTCCCCGCTGGCATCTTTGCTGTGGCAGCAAAAGCTGGACGTTTGTCTTTTTTGCTCCAGAGAGCGCCGAAAGTGAAAAAAGGTGCTTTTGGGGATAGAGTCCTCAGAAAAGCAGAGAGGGCCAAATTGTCTGGGGCATTTGAAGGGGTTCCAGGAGGCAGTGAGAACCAGCATCACTTTTCCCCGCTGGCACTTTTGCTGTGGCAGCAAAAGCTGGACGTTTGTCTTTTTTGCTCCAGAGAGCGCCGAAAGTGAAAAAAGGTGCTTTTGGGGATAGAGTCCTCAGGAAAGCAGAGAGGGCCAAATTGTCTGGGGCATTTGAAGGGGTTCCAGGAGGCAGTGAGAACCAGCATCACTTTTCCCCGCTGGCACTTTTGCTGTGGCAGCAAAAGCTGGACGTTTGTCTTTTTTGCTCCAGAGAGCGCCGAAAGTGAAAAAAGGTGCTTTTGGGGATAGAGTCCTCAGGAAAGCAGAGAGGGCCAAATTGTCTGGGGCATTTGAAGGGGTTCCAGGAGGCAGTGAGAACCAGCATCACTTTTCCCCGCTGGCATCTTTGCTGTGGCAGCAAAAGCTGGACGTTTTTCTTTTTTGCTCCAGAGAGCGCCGAAAGTGAAAAAAGGTGCTTTTGAGGATAGAGTCCTCAGGAAAGCAGAGAGGGCCAAATTGTCTGGGGCATTTGAAGGGGTTCCAGGAGGCAGTGAGAACCAGCATCACTTTTCCCCGCTGGCACTTTTGCTGTGGCAGCAAAAGCTGGACGTTTGTCTTTTTTGACCCAGACAGCGCCGAAAGTGAAAAAAGGTGCTTTTGAGGATAAAGTCCTCAGGAAAGCAGAGAGGGCCAAATTGTCTGGGGCATTTGAAGGGGTTCCAGGAGGCAGTGAGAACCAGCATCACTTTTCCCCGCTGGCACCTTTGCTGTGGCAGCAAAAGCTGGACGTTTGTCTTTTTTGCTCCAGAGAGCGCCGTAAGTGAAAAAAGGTGCTTTTGAGGATAGAGTCCTCAGGAAAGCAGAGAGGGCCAAATCGTCTGGGGCATTTGAAGGGGTTCCAGGAGGCAGTGAGGACCAGCATCACTTTTCCCCGCTGGCACCTTTGCTGTGGCAGCAAAAGCTGGACGTTTGTCTTTTTTGCTCCAGAGAGCGCCGAAAGTGAAAAAAGATGCTTTTGAGGATAGAGTCCTCAGGAAAGCAGAGAGGGCCAAATTGTCTGGGGCATTTGAAGGGGTTCCAGGAGGCAGTGAGAACCAGCATCACTTTTCCCCGCTGGCATCTTTGCTGTGGCAGCAAAAGCTGGACGTTTGTCTTTTTTGCTCCAGAGAGCGCCGAAAGTGAAAAAAGGTGCTTTTGGGGATAGAGTCCTCAGAAAAGCAGAGAGGGCCAAATTGTCTGGGGCATTTGAAGGGGTTCCAGGAGGCAGTGAGAACCAGCATCACTTTTCCCCGCTGGCACTTTTGCTGTGGCAGCAAAAGCTGGACGTTTGTCTTTTTTGCTCCAGAGAGCGCCGAAAGTGAAAAAAGGTGCTTTTGGGGATAGAGTCCTCAGGAAAGCAGAGAGGGCCAAATTGTCTGGGGCATTTGAAGGGGTTCCAGGAGGCAGTGAGAACCAGCATCACTTTTCCCCGCTGGCACTTTTGCTGTGGCAGCAAAAGCTGGACGTTTGTCTTTTTTGCTCCAGAGAGCGCCGAAAGTGAAAAAAGGTGCTTTTGGGGATAGAGTCCTCAGGAAAGCAGAGAGGGCCAAATTGTCTGGGGCATTTGAAGGGGTTCCAGGAGGCAGTGAGAACCAGCATCACTTTTCCCCGCTGGCACTTTTGCTGTGGCAGCAAAAGCTGGACGTTTGTCTTTTTTGCTCCAGAGAGCGCCGAAAGTGAAAAAAGGTGCTTTTGACGATAGAGTCCTCAGGAAAGCAGAGAGGGCCAAATTGTCTGGGGCATTTGAAGGGGTTCCAGGAGGCAGTGAGAACCAGCATCACTTTTCCCCGCTGGCACTTTTGCTGTGGCAGCAAAAGCTGGACGTTTGTCTTTTTTGCTCCAGAGAGCGCCGAAAGTGAAAAAAGGTGCTTTTGAGGATAAAGTCCTCAGGAAAGCAGAGAGGGCCAAATTGTCTGGGGCATTTGAAGGGGTTCCAGGAGGCAGTGAGAACCAGCATCACTTTTCCCCACTGGCATCTTTGCTGTGGCAGCAAAAGCTGGACGTTTGTCTTTTTTGCTCCAGAGAGCGCCGTAAGTGAAAAAAGGTGCTTTTGAGGATAGAGTCCTCAGGAAAGCAGAGAGGGCCAAATTGTCTGGGGCATTTGAAGGGGTTCCAGGAGGCAGTGAGGACCAGCATCACTTTTCCCCGCTGGCACCTTTGCTGTGGCAGCAAAAGCTGGACGTTTGTCTTTTTTGCTCCAGAGAGCGCCGAAAGTGAAAAAAGGTGCTTTTGAGGATAGAGTACTCAGGAAAGCAGAGAGGGCCAAATTGTCTGGGGCATTTGAAGGGGTTCCGGAGGCAGTGAGAACCAGCATCACTTTTCCCCGCTGGCATCTTTGCTGTGGCAGCAAAAGCTGGACGTTTGTCTTTTTTGCTCCAGAGAGCGCCGAAAGTGAAAAAAGGTGCTTTTGAGGATAGAGTCCTCAGGAAAGCAGAGAGGGCCAAATTGTCTGGGGCATTTGAAGGGGTTCCAGGAGGCAGTGAGAACCAGCATCACTTTTCTCCGCTGGCACTTTTGCTGTGGCAGCAAAAGCTGGACGTTTCTCTTTTTTGACCCAGACAGCGCCGAAAGTGAAAAAAGGTGCTTTTGAGGATAAAGTCCTCAGGAAAGCAGAGAGGGCCAAATTGTCTGGGGCATTTGAAGGGGTTCCAGGAGGCAGTGAGAACCAGCATCACTTTTCCCCGCTGGCACCTTTGCTGTGGCAGCAAAAGCTGGACGTTTGTCTTTTTTGCTCCAGAGAGCACCGAAAGTGAAAAAAGGTGCTTTTGGGGATAGAGTCCTCAGAAAAGCAGAGAGGGCCAAATTGTCTGGGGCATTTGAAGGGGTTCCAGGAGGCAGTGAGGACCAGCATCACTTTTCCCCGCTGGCACCTTTGCTGTGGCAGCAAAAGCTGGACGTTTGTCTTTTTTGCTCCAGACAGCGCCGAAAGTGAAAAAAGGTGCTTTTGAGGATAGAGTCCTCAGGAAAGCAGAGAGGGCCAAATTGTCTGGGGCATTTGAAGGGGTTCCAGGAGGCAGTGAGGACCAGCATCACTTTTCCCCGCTGGCACCTTTGCTGTGGCAGCAAAAGCTGGACGTTTGTCTTTTTTGCTCCAGAGAGCACCGAAAGTGAAAAAAGGTGCTTTTGAGGATAGAGTCCTCAGGAAAGCAGAGAGGGCCAAATTGTCTGGGGCATTTGAAGGGGTTCCAGGAGGCAGTGAGAACCAGCATCACTTTTCCCCGCTGGCACTTTTGCTGTGGCAGCAAAAGCTGGACGTTTTTCTTTTTTGCTCCAGAGAGCGCCGAAAGTGAAAAAAGGTGCTTTTGAGGATAGAGTCCTCAGGAAAGCAGAGAGGGCCAAATTGTCTGGGGCATTTGAAGGGGTTCCAGGAGGCAGTGAGGACCAGCATCACTTTTCCCCGCTGGCACTTTTGCTGTGGCAGCAAAAGCTGGACGTTTGTCTTTTTTGCTCCAGAGAGCGCCGAAAGTGAAAAAAGGTGCTTTTGAGGATAGAGTCCTCAGGAAAGCAGAGAGGGCCAAATTGTCTGGGGCATTTGAAGGGGTTCCAGGAGGCAGTGAGAACCAGCATCACTTTTCCCCGCTGGCACTTTTGCTGTGGCAGCAAAAGCTGGACGTTTGTCTTTTTTGCTCCAGAGAGCGCCGAAAGTGAAAAAAGGTGCTTTTGAGGATAGAGTCCTCAGGAAAGCAGAGAGGGCCAAATTGTCTGGGGCATTTGAAGGGGTTCCAGGAGGCAGTGAGGACCAGCATCACTTTTCCCCGCTGGCACTTTTGCTGTGGCAGCAAAAGCTGGACGTTTGTCTTTTTTGCTCCAGAGAGCGCCGAAAGTGAAAAAAGGTGCTTTTGAGGATAGAGTCCTCAGGAAAGCAGAGAGGGCCAAATTGTCTGGGACATTTAAAGGGGTTCCAGGAGGCAGTGAGGACCAGCATCACTTTTCCCCGCTGGCACTTTTGCTGTGGCAGCAAAAGCTGGACGTTTGTCTTTTTTGCTCCAGAGAGCGCCGAAAGTGAAAAAAGGTGCTTTTGAGGATAGAGTCCTCAGGAAAGCAGAGAGGGCCAAATTGTCTGGGGCATTTGAAGGGGTTCCAGGAGGCAGTGAGGACCAGCATCACTTTTCCCCGCTGGCACCTTTGCTGTGGCAGCAAAAGCTGGACGTTTGTCTTTTTTGCTCCAGAGAGCGCCGAAAGTGAAAAAAGGTGCTTTTGAGGATAGAGTCCTCAGGAAAGCAGAGAGGGCCAAATTGTCTGGGGCATTTGAAGGGGTTCCAGGAGGCAGTGAGAACCAGCATCACTTTTCCCCGCTGGCATCTTTGCTGTGGCAGCAAAAGCTGGACGTTTTTCTTTTTTGCTCCAGAGAGCGCCGAAAGTGAAAAAAGGTGCTTTTGAGGATAGAGTCCTCAGGAAAGCAGAGAGGGCCAAATTGTCTGGGGCATTTGAAGGGGTTCCAGGAGGCAGTGAGAACCAGCATCACTTTTCCCCGCTGGCACTTTTGCTGTGGCAGCAAAAGCTGGACGTTTGTCTTTTTTGACCCAGACAGCGCCGAAAGTGAAAAAAGGTGCTTTTGAGGATAAAGTCCTCAGGAAAGCAGAGAGGGCCAAATTGTCTGGGGCATTTGAAGGGGTTCCAGGACGCAGTGAGAACCAGCATCACTTTTCCCCGCTGGCACCTTTGCTGTGGCAGCAAAAGCTGGACGTTTGTCTTTTTTGCTCCAGAGAGCGCCGTAAGTGAAAAAAGGTGCTTTTGAGGATAGAGTCCTCAGGAAAGCAGAGAGGGCCAAATTGTCTGGGGCATTTGAAGGGGTTCCAGGAGGCAGTGAGAACCAGCATCACTTTTCCCCGCTGGCACTTTTGCTGTGGCAGCAAAAGCTGGACGTTTTTCTTTTTTGCTCCAGAGAGCGCCGAAAGTGAAAAAAGGTGCTTTTGAGGATAGAGTCCTCAGGAAAGCAGAGAGGGCCAAATTGTCTGGGGCATTTGAAGGGGTTCCAGGAGGCAGTGAGGACCAGCATCACTTTTCCCCGCTGGCACTTTTGCTGTGGCAGCAAAAGCTGGACGTTTTTCTTTTTTGCTCCAGAGAGCGCCGAAAGTGAAAAAAGGTGCTTTTGAGGATAGAGTCCTCAGGAAAGCAGAGAGGGCCAAATTGTCTGGGGCATTTGAAGGGGTTCCAGGAGGCAGTGAGGACCAGCATCACTTTTCCCCGCTGGCACTTTTGCTGTGGCAGCAAAAGCTGGACGTTTGTCTTTTTTGCTCCAGAGAGCGCCGAAAGTGAAAAAAGGTGCTTTTGAGGATAGAGTCCTCAGGAAAGCAGAGAGGGCCAAATTGTCTGGGACATTTAAAGGGGTTCCAGGAGGCAGTGAGGACCAGCATCACTTTTCCCCGCTGGCACTTTTGCTGTGGCAGCAAAAGCTGGACGTTTGTCTTTTTTGCTCCAGAGAGCGCCGAAAGTGAAAAAAGGTGCTTTTGAGGATAGAGTCCTCAGGAAAGCAGAGAGGGCCAAATTGTCTGGGGCATTTGAAGGGGTTCCAGGAGGCAGTGAGGACCAGCATCACTTTTCCCCGCTGGCACCTTTGCTGTGGCAGCAAAAGCTGGACGTTTGTCTTTTTTGCTCCAGAGAGCGCCGAAAGTGAAAAAAGGTGCTTTTGAGGATAGAGTCCTCAGGAAAGCAGAGAGGGCCAAATTGTCTGGGGCATTTGAAGGGGTTCCAGGAGGCAGTGAGAACCAGCATCACTTTTCCCCGCTGGCATCTTTGCTGTGGCAGCAAAAGCTGGACGTTTTTCTTTTTTGCTCCAGAGAGCGCCGAAAGTGAAAAAAGGTGCTTTTGAGGATAGAGTCCTCAGGAAAGCAGAGAGGGCCAAATTGTCTGGGGCATTTGAAGGGGTTCCAGGAGGCAGTGAGAACCAGCATCACTTTTCCCCGCTGGCACTTTTGCTGTGGCAGCAAAAGCTGGACGTTTGTCTTTTTTGACCCAGACAGCGCCGAAAGTGAAAAAAGGTGCTTTTGAGGATAAAGTCCTCAGGAAAGCAGAGAGGGCCAAATTGTCTGGGGCATTTGAAGGGGTTCCAGGACGCAGTGAGAACCAGCATCACTTTTCCCCGCTGGCACCTTTGCTGTGGCAGCAAAAGCTGGACGTTTGTCTTTTTTGCTCCAGAGAGCGCCGTAAGTGAAAAAAGGTGCTTTTGAGGATAGAGTCCTCAGGAAAGCAGAGAGGGCCAAATTGTCTGGGGCATTTGAAGGGGTTCCAGGAGGCAGTGAGAACCAGCATCACTTTTCCCCGCTGGCACTTTTGCTGTGGCAGCAAAAGCTGGACGTTTTTCTTTTTTGCTCCAGAGAGCGCCGAAAGTGAAAAAAGGTGCTTTTGAGGATAGAGTCCTCAGGAAAGCAGAGAGGGCCAAATTGTCTGGGGCATTTGAAGGGGTTCCAGGAGGCAGTGAGGACCAGCATCACTTTTCCCCGCTGGCACTTTTGCTGTGGCAGCAAAAGCTGGACGTTTTTCTTTTTTGCTCCAGAGAGCGCCGAAAGTGAAAAAAGGTGCTTTTGAGGATAGAGTCCTCAGGAAAGCAGAGAGGGCCAAATTGTCTGGGGCATTTGAAGGGGTTCCAGGAGGCAGTGAGGACCAGCATCACTTTTCCCCGCTGGCACTTTTGCTGTGGCAGCAAAAGCTGGACGTTTGTCTTTTTTGCTCCAGAGAGCGCCGAAAGTGAAAAAAGGTGCTTTTGAGGATAGAGTCCTCAGGAAAGCAGAGAGGGCCAAATTGTCTGGGACATTTAAAGGGGTTCCAGGAGGCAGTGAGGACCAGCATCACTTTTCCCCGCTGGCACTTTTGCTGTGGCAGCAAAAGCTGGACGTTTGTCTTTTTTGCTCCAGAGAGCGCCGAAAGTGAAAAAAGGTGCTTTTGAGGATAGAGTCCTCAGGAAAGCAGAGAGGGCCAAATTGTCTGGGGCATTTGAAGGGGTTCCAGGAGGCAGTGAGGACCAGCATCACTTTTCCCCGCTGGCACCTTTGCTGTGGCAGCAAAAGCTGGACGTTTGTCTTTTTTGCTCCAGAGAGCGCCGAAAGTGAAAAAAGGTGCTTTTGAGGATAGAGTCCTCAGGAAAGCAGAGAGGGCCAAATTGTCTGGGGCATTTGAAGGGGTTCCAGGAGGCAGTGAGAACCAGCATCACTTTTCCCCGCTGGCATCTTTGCTGTGGCAGCAAAAGCTGGACGTTTTTCTTTTTTGCTCCAGAGAGCGCCGAAAGTGAAAAAAGGTGCTTTTGAGGATAGAGTCCTCAGGAAAGCAGAGAGGGCCAAATTGTCTGGGGCATTTGAAGGGGTTCCAGGAGGCAGTGAGAACCAGCATCACTTTTCCCCGCTGGCACTTTTGCTGTGGCAGCAAAAGCTGGACGTTTGTCTTTTTTGACCCAGACAGCGCCGAAAGTGAAAAAAGGTGCTTTTGAGGATAAAGTCCTCAGGAAAGCAGAGAGGGCCAAATTGTCTGGGGCATTTGAAGGGGTTCCAGGAGGCAGTGAGAACCAGCATCACTTTTCCCCGCTGGCACCTTTGCTGTGGCAGCAAAAGCTGGACGTTTGTCTTTTTTGCTCCAGAGAGCGCCGTAAGTGAAAAAAGGTGCTTTTGAGGATAGAGTCCTCAGGAAAGCAGAGAGGGCCAAATTGTCTGGGGCATTTGAAGGGGTTCCAGGAGGCAGTGAGGACCAGCATCACTTTTCCCCGCTGGCACCTTTGCTGTGGCAGCAAAAGCTGGACGTTTGTCTTTTTTGCTCCAGAGAGCGCCGAAAGTGAAAAAAGGTGCTTTTGAGGATAGAGTCCTCAGGAAAGCAGAGAGGGCCAAATTGTCTGGGGCATTTGAAGGGGTTCCAGGAGGCAGTGAGAACCAGCATCACTTTTCCCCGCTGGCATCTTTGCTGTGGCAGCAAAAGCTGGACGTTTGTCTTTTTTGCTCCAGAGAGCGCCGAAAGTGAAAAAAGGTGCTTTTGAGGATAGAGTCCTCAGGAAAGCAGAGAGGGCCAAATTGTCTGGGGCATTTGAAGGGGTTCCAGGAGGCAGTGAGAACCAGCATCACTTTTCCCCGCTGGCACTTTTGCTGTGGCAGCAAAAGCTGGACGTTTCTCTTTTTTGCTCCAGACAGCGCCGAAAGTGAAAAAAGGTGCTTTTGAGGATAAAGTCCTCAGGAAAGCAGAGAGGGCCAAATTGTCTGGGGCATTTGAAGGGGTTCCAGGAGGCAGTGAGAACCAGCATCACTTTTCCCCGCTGGCACCTTTGCTGTGGCAGCAAAAGCTGGACGTTTGTCTTTTTTGCTCCAGAGAGCGCCGAAAGTGAAAAAAGGTGCTTTTGGGGATAGATTCCTCAGAAAAGCAGAGAGGGCCAAATTGTCTGGGGCATTTGAAGGGGTTCCAGGAGGCAGTGAGAACCAGCATCACTTTTCCCCGCTGGCACTTTTGCTGTGGCAGCAAAAGCTGGACGTTTGTCTTTTTTGCTCCAGAGAGCGCCGAAAGTGAAAAAAGGTGCTTTTGAGGATAAAGTCCTCAGGAAAGCAGAGAGGGCCAAATTGTCTGGGGCATTTGAAGGGGTTCCAGGAGGCAGTGAGAACCAGCATCACTTTTCCCCGCTGGCATCTTTGCTGTGGCAGCAAAAGCTGGACGTTTGTCTTTTTTGCTCCAGAGAGCGCCGTAAGTGAAAAAAGGTGCTTTTGAGGATAGAGTCCTCAGGAAAGCAGAGAGGGCCAAATTGTCTGGGGCATTTGAAGGGGTTCCAGGAGGCAGTGAGGACCAGCATCACTTTTCCCTGCTGGCACCTTTGCTGTGGCAGCAAAAGCTGGACGTTTGTCTTTTTTGCTCCAGAGAGCGCCGAAAGTGAAAAAAGGTGCTTTTGAGGATAGAGTCCTCAGGAAAGCAGAGAGGGCCAAATTGTCTGGGGCATTTGAAGGGGTTCCAGGAGGCAGTGAGAACCAGCATCACTTTTCCCCGCTGGCACTTTTGCTGTGGCAGCAAAAGCTGGACGTTTGTCTTTTTTGCTCCAGAGAGCGCCGAAAGTGAAAAAAGGTGCTTTTGAGGATAAAGTCCTCAGGAAAGCAGAGAGGGCCAAATTGTCTGGGGCATTTGAAGGGGTTCCAGGAGGCAGTGAGAACCAGCATCACTTTTCCCCGCTGGCATCTTTGCTGTGGCAGCAAAAGCTGGACGTTTGTCTTTTTTGCTCCAGAGAGCGCCGTAAGTGAAAAAAGGTGCTTTTGAGGATAGAGTCCTCAGGAAAGCAGAGAGGGCCAAATTGTCTGGGGCATTTGAAGGGGTTCCAGGAGGCAGTGAGGACCAGCATCACTTTTCCCCGCTGGCACCTTTGCTGTGGCAGCAAAAGCTGGACGTTTGTCTTTTTTGCTCCAGAGAGCGCCGAAAGTGAAAAAAGGTGCTTTTGAGGATAGAGTACTCAGGAAAGCAGAGAGGGCCAAATTGTCTGGGGCATTTGAAGGGGTTCCAGGAGGCAGTGAGAACCAGCATCACTTTTCCCCGCTGGCATCTTTGCTGTGGCAGCAAAAGCTGGACGTTTGTCTTTTTTGCTCCAGAGAGCACCGAAAGTGAAAAAAGGTGCTTTTGAGGATAGAGTCCTCAGGAAAGCAGAGAGGGCCAAATTGTCTGGGGCATTTGAAGGGGTTCCAGGAGGCAGTGAGAACCAGCATCACTTTTCCCCGCTGGCACTTTTGCTGTGGCAGCAAAAGCTGGACGTTTCTCTTTTTTGACCCAGACAGCGCCGAAAGTGAAAAAAGGTGCTTTTGAGGATAAAGTCCTCAGGAAAGCAGAGAGGGCCAAATTGTCTGGGGCATTTGAAGGGGTTCCAGGAGGCAGTGAGAACCAGCATCACTTTTCCCCGCTGGCACCTTTGCTGTGGCAGCAAAAGCTGGACGTTTGTCTTTTTTGCTCCAGAGAGCGCCGAAAGTGAAAAAAGGTGCTTTTGGGGATAGAGTCCTCAGAAAAGCAGAGAGGGCCAAATTGTCTGGGGCATTTGAAGGGGTTCCAGGAGGCAGTGAGGACCAGCATCACTTTTCCCCGCTGGCACCTTTGCTGTGGCAGCAAAAGCTGGACGTTTGTCTTTTTTGCTCCAGAGAGCGCCGAAAGTGAAAAAAGGTGCTTTTGAGGATAGAGTCCTCAGGAAAGCAGAGAGGGCCAAATTGTCTGGGGCATTTGAAGGGGTTCCAGGAGGCAGTGAGAACCAGCATCACTTTTCCCCGCTGGCATCTTTGCTGTGGCAGCAAAAGCTGGACGTTTGTCTTTTTTGCTCCAGAGAGCGCCGAAAGTGAAAAAAGGTGCTTTTGAGGATAGAGTCCTCAGGAAAGCAGAGAGGGCCAAATTGTCTGGGACATTTAAAGGGGTTCCAGGAGGCAGTGAGGACCAGCATCACTTTTCCCCGCTGGCACTTTTGCTGTGGCAGCAAAAGCTGGACGTTTGTCTTTTTTGCTCCAGAGAGCGCCGAAAGTGAAAAAAGGTGCTTTTGAGGATAGAGTCCTCAGGAAAGCAGAGAGGGCCAAATTGTCTGGGGCATTTGAAGGGGTTCCAGGAGGCAGTGAGGACCAGCATCACTTTTCCCCGCTGGCACCTTTGCTGTGGCAGCAAAAGCTGGACGTTTGTCTTTTTTGCTCCAGAGAGCGCCGAAAGTGAAAAAAGGTGCTTTTGAGGATAGAGTCCTCAGGAAAGCAGAGAGGGCCAAATTGTCTGGGGCATTTGAAGGGGTTCCAGGAGGCAGTGAGAACCAGCATCACTTTTCCCCGCTGGCATCTTTGCTGTGGCAGCAAAAGCTGGACGTTTTTCTTTTTTGCTCCAGAGAGCGCCGAAAGTGAAAAAAGGTGCTTTTGAGGATAGAGTCCTCAGGAAAGCAGAGAGGGCCAAATTGTCTGGGGCATTTGAAGGGGTTCCAGGAGGCAGTGAGAACCAGCATCACTTTTCCCCGCTGGCACTTTTGCTGTGGCAGCAAAAGCTGGACGTTTGTCTTTTTTGACCCAGACAGCGCCGAAAGTGAAAAAAGGTGCTTTTGAGGATAAAGTCCTCAGGAAAGCAGAGAGGGCCAAATTGTCTGGGGCATTTGAAGGGGTTCCAGGACGCAGTGAGAACCAGCATCACTTTTCCCCGCTGGCACCTTTGCTGTGGCAGCAAAAGCTGGACGTTTGTCTTTTTTGCTCCAGAGAGCGCCGTAAGTGAAAAAAGGTGCTTTTGAGGATAGAGTCCTCAGGAAAGCAGAGAGGGCCAAATTGTCTGGGGCATTTGAAGGGGTTCCAGGAGGCAGTGAGAACCAGCATCACTTTTCCCCGCTGGCACTTTTGCTGTGGCAGCAAAAGCTGGACGTTTTTCTTTTTTGCTCCAGAGAGCGCCGAAAGTGAAAAAAGGTGCTTTTGAGGATAGAGTCCTCAGGAAAGCAGAGAGGGCCAAATTGTCTGGGGCATTTGAAGGGGTTCCAGGAGGCAGTGAGGACCAGCATCACTTTTCCCCGCTGGCACTTTTGCTGTGGCAGCAAAAGCTGGACGTTTTTCTTTTTTGCTCCAGAGAGCGCCGAAAGTGAAAAAAGGTGCTTTTGAGGATAGAGTCCTCAGGAAAGCAGAGAGGGCCAAATTGTCTGGGGCATTTGAAGGGGTTCCAGGAGGCAGTGAGGACCAGCATCACTTTTCCCCGCTGGCACTTTTGCTGTGGCAGCAAAAGCTGGACGTTTGTCTTTTTTGCTCCAGAGAGCGCCGAAAGTGAAAAAAGGTGCTTTTGAGGATAGAGTCCTCAGGAAAGCAGAGAGGGCCAAATTGTCTGGGACATTTAAAGGGGTTCCAGGAGGCAGTGAGGACCAGCATCACTTTTCCCCGCTGGCACTTTTGCTGTGGCAGCAAAAGCTGGACGTTTGTCTTTTTTGCTCCAGAGAGCGCCGAAAGTGAAAAAAGGTGCTTTTGAGGATAGAGTCCTCAGGAAAGCAGAGAGGGCCAAATTGTCTGGGGCATTTGAAGGGGTTCCAGGAGGCAGTGAGGACCAGCATCACTTTTCCCCGCTGGCACCTTTGCTGTGGCAGCAAAAGCTGGACGTTTGTCTTTTTTGCTCCAGAGAGCGCCGAAAGTGAAAAAAGGTGCTTTTGAGGATAGAGTCCTCAGGAAAGCAGAGAGGGCCAAATTGTCTGGGGCATTTGAAGGGGTTCCAGGAGGCAGTGAGAACCAGCATCACTTTTCCCCGCTGGCACTTTTGCTGTGGCAGCAAAAGCTGGACGTTTCTCTTTTTTGCTCCAGAGAGCGCCGAAAGTGAAAAAAGGTGCTTTTGAGGATAAAGTCCTCAGGAAAGCAGAGAGGGCCAAATTGTCTGGGGCATTTGAAGGGGTTCCAGGAGGCAGTGAGAACCAGCATCACTTTTCCCCGCTGGCACCTTTGCTGTGGCAGCAAAAGCTGGACGTTTGTCTTTTTTGACCCAGAGAGCGCCGAAAGTGAAAAAAGGTGCTTTTGGGGATAGAGTCCTCAGAAAAGCAGAGAGGGCCAAATTGTCTGGGGCATTTGAAGGGGTTCCAGGAGGCAGTGAGAACCAGCATCACTTTTCCCCGCTGGCACTTTTGCTGTGGCAGCAAAAGCTGGACGTTTGTCTTTTTTGCTCCAGAGAGCGCCGAAAGTGAAAAAAGGTGCTTTTGAGGATAAAGTCCTCAGGAAAGCAGAGAGGGCCAAATTGTCTGGGGCATTTGAAGGGGTTCCAGGAGGCAGTGAGAACCAGCATCACTTTTCCCCGCTGGCATCTTTGCTGTGGCAGCAAAAGCTGGACGTTTGTCTTTTTTGCTCCAGAGAGCGCCGTAAGTGAAAAAAGGTGCTTTTGAGGATAGAGTCCTCAGGAAAGCAGAGAGGGCCAAATTGTCTGGGGCATTTGAAGGGGTTCCAGGAGGCAGTGAGGACCAGCATCACTTTTCCCTGCTGGCACCTTTGCTGTGGCAGCAAAAGCTGGACGTTTGTCTTTTTTGCTCCAGAGAGCGCCGAAAGTGAAAAAAGGTGCTTTTGAGGATAGAGTCCTCAGGAAAGCAGAGAGGGCCAAATTGTCTGGGGCATTTGAAGGGGTTCCAGGAGGCAGTGAGAACCAGCATCACTTTTCCCCGCTGGCACCTTTGCTGTGGCATCAAAAGCTGGACGTTTGTCTTTTTTGCTCCAGAGAGCGCCGAAAGTGAAAAAAGGTGCTTTTGAGGATAGAGTCCTCAAGAAAGCAGAGAGGGCCAAATTGTCTGGGGCATTTGAAGGGGTTCCAGGAGGCAGTGAGGACCAGCATCACTTTTCCCCGCTGGCACCTTTGCTGTGGCAGCAAAAGCTGGACGTTTGTCTTTTTTGCTCCAGAGAGCGCCGAAAGTGAAAAAAGGTGCTTTTGAGGATAGAGTCCTCAGGAAAGCAGAGAGGGCCAAATTGTCTGGGGCATTTGAAGGGGTTCCAGGAGGCAGTGAGGACCAGCATCACTTTTCCCCGCTGGCACCTTTGCTGTGGCAGCAAAAGCTGGACGTTTGTCTTTTTTGCTCCAGAGAGCGCCGAAAGTGAAAAAAGGTGCTTTTGAGGATAGAGTCCTCAGGAAAGCAGAGAGGGCCAAATTGTCTGGGGCATTTGAAGGGGTTCCAGGAGGCAGTGAGGACCAGCATCACTTTTCCCCGCTGGCACCTTTGCTGTGGCAGCAAAAGCTGGACGTTTGTCTTTTTTGCTCCAGAGAGCGCCGAAAGTGAAAAAAGGTGCTTTTGAGGATAGAGTCCTCAGGAAAGCAGAGAGGGCCAAATTGTCTGGGGCATTTGAAGGGGTTCCAGGAGGCAGTGAGGACCAGCATCACTTTTCCCCGCTGGCACCTTTGCTGTGGCAGCAAAAGCTGGACGTTTGTCTTTTTTGCTCCAGAGAGCGCCGAAAGTGAAAAAAGGTGCTTTTGAGGATAGAGTCCTCAGGAAAGCAGAGAGGGCCAAATTGTCTGGGGCATTTGAAGGGGTTCCAGGAGGCAGTGAGAACCAGCATCACTTTTCCCCGCTGGCACCTTTGCTGTGGCAGCAAAAGCTGGACGTTTGTCTTTTTTGCTCCAGAGAGCGCCGAAAGTGAAAAAAGGTGCTTTTGAGGATAGAGTCCTCAGGAAAGCAGAGAGGGCCAAATTGTCTGGGGCATTTGAAGGGGTTCCAGGAGGCAGTGAGGACCAGCATCACTTTTCCCCGCTGGCACTTTTGCTGTGGCAGCAAAAGCTGGACGTTTGTCTTTTTTGCTCCAGAGAGCGCCGAAAGTGAAAAAAGGTGCTTTTGAGGATAGAGTCCTCAGGAAAGCAGAGAGGGCCAAATTGTCTGGGACATTTAAGGGGTTCCAGGAGGCAGTGAGAACCAGCATCACTTTTCCCCGCTGGCACCTTTGCTGTGGCAGCAAAAGCTGGACGTTTGTCTTTTTTGCTCCAGAGAGCGCCGAAAGTGAAAAAAGGTGCTTTTGAGGATAGAGTCCTCAGGAAAGCAGAGAGGGCCAAATTGTCTGGGGCATTTGAAGGGGTTCCAGGAGGCAGTGAGGACCAGCATCACTTTTCCCCGCTGGCACCTTTGCTGTGGCAGCAAAAGCTGGACGTTTGTCTTTTTTGCTCCAGAGAGCGCCGAAAGTGAAAAAAGGTGCTTTTGAGGATAGAGTCCTCAGGAAAGCAGAGAGGGCCAAATTGTCTGGGGCATTTGAAGGGGTTCCAGGAGGCAGTGAGAACCAGCATCACTTTTCCCCGCTGGCATCTTTGCTGTGGCAGCAAAAGCTGGACGTTTGTCTTTTTTGCTCCAGAGAGCGCCGAAAGTGAAAAAAGGTGCTTTTGAGGATAGAGTCCTCAGGAAAGCAGAGAGGGCCAAATTGTCTGGGGCATTTGAAGGGGTTCCAGGAGGCAGTGAGAACCAGCATCACTTTTCCCCGCTGGCACTTTTGCTGTGGCAGCAAAAGCTGGACGTTTGTCTTTTTTGCTCCAGACAGCGCCGAAAGTGAAAAAAGGTGCTTTTGAGGATAAGTCCTCAGGAAAGCAGAGAGGGCCAAATTGTCTGGGGCATTTGAAGGGGTTCCAGGAGGCAGTGAGAACCAGCATCACTTTTCCCCGCTGGCACCTTTGCTGTGGCAGCAAAAGCTGGACGTTTGTCTTTTTTGCTCCAGAGAGCGCCGAAAGTGAAAAAAGGTGCTTTTGAGGATAGAGTCCTCAGAAAAGCAGAGAGGGCCAAATTGTCTGGGGCATTTGAAGGGGTTCCAGGAGGCAGTGAGAACCAGCATCACTTTTCCCCGCTGGCACCTTTTGCTGTGGCAGCAAAAGCTGGACGTTTGTCTTTTTTGCTCCAGAGAGCGCCGAAAGTGAAAAAAGGTGCTTTTGAGGATAGAGTCCTCAGGAAAGCAGAGAGGGCCAAATTGTCTGGGGCATTTGAAGGGGTTCCAGGAGGCAGTGAGAACCAGCATCACTTTTCCCCGCTGGCATCTTTGCTGTGGCAGCAAAAGCTGGACGTTTGTCTTTTTTGCTCCAGAGAGCGCCGAAAGTGAAAAAAGGTGCTTTTGAGGATAGAGTCCTCAGGAAAGCAGAGAGGGCCAAATTGTCTGGGGCATTTGAAGGGGTTCCAGGAGGCAGTGAGGACCAGCATCACTTTTCCCCGCTGGCACCTTTGCTGTGGCAGCAAAAGCTGGACGTTTGTCTTTTTTGCTCCAGAGAGCGCCGAAAGTGAAAAAAGGTGCTTTTGAGGATAGAGTCCTCAGGAAAGCAGAGAGGGCCAAATTGTCTGGGGCATTTGAAGGGGTTCCAGGAGGCAGTGAGAACCAGCATCACTTTCCCCGCTGGCACCTTTGCTGTGGCAGCAAAAGCTGGACGTTTGTCGTTTTTGCTCCAGACAGCGCCGAAAGTGAAAAAAGGTGCTTTTGAGGATAGAGTCCTCAGGAAAGCAGAGAGGGCCAAATTGTCTGGGGCATTTGAAGGGGTTCCAGGAGGCAGTGAGAACCAGCATCACTTTTTCCCCGCTGGCACCTTTGCTGTGGCAGCAAAAGCTGGACGTTTTGTCTTTTTTGCTCCAGAAAAAAGGTGCTTTGAGGATAGAGTCCTCAGGAAAGCAGAGAGGGCCAAATTGTCTGGGGCATTTGAAGGGGTTCCAGGAGGCAGTGAGGACCAGCATCACTTTTCCCCGCTGGCACTTTTGCTGTGGCAGCAAAAGCTGGACGTTTGTCTTTTTTGCTCCAGAGAGCGCCGAAAGTGAAAAAGGTGCTTTTGAGGATAGAGTCCTCAGGAAAGCAGAGAGGGCCAAATTGTCTGGGGCATTTGAAGGG
The DNA here is from genome assembly GCF_965231255.1 of Vanellus vanellus. Lineage (NCBI taxonomy): Eukaryota > Metazoa > Chordata > Aves > Charadriiformes > Charadriidae > Vanellus > Vanellus vanellus. Next base: position 21,334 of record NW_028128384.1, read on the forward strand.
GTTCCAGGAGGCAGTGAGAACCAGCATCACTTTTCCCCGCTGGCACCTTTGCTGTGGCAGCAAAAGCTGGACGTTTGTCTTTTTGACCCAGACAGCGCCGAAAGTGAAAAAAGGTGCTTTTGAGGATAAAGTCCTCAGAAAGCAGAGAGGGCCAAATTGTCTGGGGCATTTGAAGGGGTTCCAGGAGGCAGTGAGAAACCAGCATCACTTTTCCCCGCTGGCACTTTGCTGTGGCAGCAAAAGCTGGACGTTTGTCTTTTTTGCTCCAGAGAGCGCCGAAAGTGAAAAAAGGTGCTTTTGAGGATAGAGTCCTCAGGAAAGCAGAGAGGGCCAAATTGTCTGGGGCATTTGAAGGGGTTCCAGGAGGCAGTGAGAACCAGCATCACTTTTCCCCGCTGGCACTTTTGCTGTGGCAGCAAAAGCTGGACGTTTGTCTTTTTTGCTCCAGAGAGCGCCGAAAGTGAAAAAAGGTGCTTTTGAGGATAGAGTCCTCAGGAAAGCAGAGAGGGCCAAATTGTCTGGGGCATTTGAAGGGTTCCAGGAGGCAGTGAGAACCAGCATCACTTTTCCCCGCTGGCATCTTTGCTGTGGCAGCAAAAGCTGGACGTTTGTCTTTTTTTGCTCCAGAGAGCGCCGAAAGTGAAAAAAGGTGCTTTTGAGGATAGAGTCCTCAGGAAAGCAGAGAGGGCCAAATTGTCTGGGGCATTTGAAGGGGTTCCAGGAGGCAGTGAGACCAGCATCACTTTTCCCCGCTGGCACCTTTGCTGTGGCAGCAAAAGCTGGACGTTTGTCTTTTTTGCTCCAGAGCGCCGAAAGTGAAAAAAGGTGCTTTTGAGGATAGAGTCCTCAGGAAAGCAGAGAGGGCCAAATTGTCTGGGGCATTTGAAGGGTTCCAGGAGGCAGTGAGGACCAGCATCACTTTTCCCCGCTGGCACCTTTGCTGTGGCAGCAAAAGCTGGACGTTTGTCTTTTTTGCTCCAGAGAGCGCCGAAAGTGAAAAAGGTGCTTTTGAGGATAGAGTCCTCAGGAAAGCAGAGAGGGCCAAATTGTCTGGGGGCATTTGAAGGGTTCCAGGAGGCAGTGAGAACCAGCATCACTTTTCCCGCTGGCATCTTTGCTGTGGCAGCAAAAGCTGGACTGTTTGTCTTTTTTGCTCCAGAGAGCGCCGAAAGTGAAAAAAGGTGCTTTGAGGATAGAGTCCTCAGGAAAGCAGAGAGGGCCAAATTGTCTGGGGCATTTGAAGGGGTTCCAGGAGGCAGTGAGACCAGCATCACTTTTCCCCGCTGGCACCTTTGCTGTGGCAGCAAAAGCTGGACGTTTGTCTTTTTGCTCCAGAGAGCGCCGAAAGTGAAAAAAGGTGCTTTTGAGGATAGAGTCCTCAGGAAAGCAGAGAGGGCCAAATTGTCTGGGGCATTTGGAAGGGGTTCCAGGAGGCAGTGAGGAACCAGCATCACTTTTCCCGCTGGCACTTTGCTGTGGCAGCAAAAGCTGGACGTTTGTCTTTTTTGCTCCAGAGAGCGCCGAAAGTGAAAAAAGGTGCTTTTGAGGATAGAGTCCTCAGGAAAGCAGAGAGGGCCAAATTGTCTGGGGCATTTGAAGGGGTTCCAGGAGGCAGTGAGGAACCAGCATCACTTTTCCCCGCTGGCACTTTGCTGTGGCAGCAAAAGCTGGACG
>NW_028128383.1:0-84871 GCF_965231255.1 Vanellus vanellus
GATGGAGTCCGCAGGAAAGCAGAGAGGGCCAAATTGTCTGTGGCATTTGAAAGGGTTCCAGGAGGCAGTGAGAACCAGCATTACTTTTCCCCGCTGGCGCCTTTGCTGTGGCAGCAAATACTGGACGTTTGTCTTTTTTGCTCCTGAGGTTTCCGAAAGCGAAAACAGGTGCTTTTGAGGATGGAGTCCGAAGGAAAGCAGAGAGAGCCAAATTGTCTGTGGCATTTGAAAGAGTTCCAGGAGGCAATGAGGACCAGCATTACTTTTCCTTGCTGGCACCTTTGCTGTGGCAGCAAAAGCTGGACGTTTGTCTTTTTTGCTCCGGAGGTTGCCGAAAGCGAAAACAGGTGCTTTTGAGGATGGAGTCCGCAGGAAAGCAGAGAGGGCCAAATTGTCTGGGGCATTTGAAAGAGTTCCAGGAGGCAGTGAGAACCAGAATTACTTTTTCCCGCTGGCACCTTTGCTGTGGCAGCAAAACGTGGACGTTTGTCTTTTTTGCTCCGGAGGCTGCCGAAAGCGAAAACAGGTGCTTTTGAGGATGGAGTCCGCAGGAAAGCAGAGAGGGCCAAATTGTCTGGGGCATTTGAAAGAGTTCCAGGAGGCAGTGATAACCAGCAATACTTTTCCCCGCTGGCACCTTTGCTGTGGCAGCAAAAGCTGGACGTCTGTCTTCTTTGCTCCGGAGGCTGCCGAAAGCGAAAACAGGTGCTTTTGAGGATGGAGTCCGCAGGAAAGCAGAGAGGGCAAAATTGTCTGGGGCATTTGAAAGGGTTCCAGGAGGCAGTGAGAACCAGCATTACTTTTCCCCGCTGGCACCTTTGCTGTGGCAGCAAAAGCTGGACGTTTGTCTTTTTTGCTCCGGAGGTTGCCGAAAGCGAAAACAGGTGCTTTTGAGGATGGAGTCCGCAAGAAAGCAGAGAGGGCCGAATTGTCTGTGGCATTTTAAGAGGTTCCAGGAGGCAATGAGGACCAGCATCACTTTTCCCCGCTGGCACCTTTGCTGTGGCAGCAAAAGCTGGACGTTTGTCTTTTTTGCTCCGGAGGTTGCCGAAAGCGAAAACAGGTGCTTTTGAGGATGGAGTCCGCAGGAAAGCAGAGAGGGCCAAATTGTCTGGGGCATTTGAAGACGTTCCAGGAGGCAATGAAGACCAGCATTACTTTTCCCCGCTGTCACCTTTGCTGTGGCAGCAAAACGTGGACGTTTGTCTTTTTTGCTCCGGAGGCTGCCGAATGCGAAAACAGGTGCTTTTGAGGATGGAGTCCGCAGGAAAGCAGAGAGGGCCAAATTGTATGGGGCATTTGAAAGAGTTCCAGGAGGCAGTGAGAACCAGCATTACTTTTCCCCGCTGTCACCTTTGCTGTGGCAGCAAAACATGGACGTTTGTCTTTTTTGCTCCGGAGGCTGCCGAAAGCGAAAACAGGTGCTTTTGAGGATGGAGTCCGCAGGAAAGCAGAGAGGGCCAAATTGTCTGGGGCATTTGAAAGAGTTCCAGGAGGCAGTGAGAACCAGCATTACTTTTCCCCGCTGGCACCTTTGCTGTGGCAGCAAAACGTGGACGTTTGTCTTTTTTGCTCCGGAGGCTGCCGAAAGCGAAAACAGGTGCTTTTGAGGATGGAGTCCGCAGGAAAGCAGAGAGGGCCAAATTGTCTGCGGCATTTGAAAGAGTTCCAGGAGGCAGTGATAACCAGCATTACTTTTCCCCGCTGGCACCTTTGCTGTGGCAGCAAAACCTGGACGTTTGTCTTCTTTGCTCCGGAGGTTGCCGAAAGCGAAAACAGGTGCTTTTGAGGATGGAGTCCGCAGGAAAGCAGAGAGGGCCAAATTGTCTGGGGCATTTGAAAGGGTTCCAGGAGGCAGTGAGAACCAGCATTACTTTTCCCCGCTGGAACCTTTGCTGTGGCAGCAAAACCTGGACGTTTGTCTTTTTTGCTCCGGAGGTTGCCGAAAGCGAAAACAGGTGCTTTTGAGGATGGAGTCCGCAGGAAAGCAGAGAGGGCCGAATTGTCTGTGGCATTTTAAGAGGTTTCAGGAGGCAATGAGGACCAGCATCACTTTTCCCCGCTGGCACCTTTGCTGTGGCAGCAAAAGCTGGACGTTTGTCTTTTTTGCTCCGGAGGTTGCCGAAAGCGAAAAAAGGTGCTTTTGAGGATGGAGTCCGCAGGAAAGCAGAGAGGGCCAAATTGTCTGGGGCATTTGAAGAGGTTCCAGGAGGCAATGAAGACCAGCATTACTTTTCCCCGCTGGCACCTTTGCTGTGGCAGCAAAACGTGGTCGTTTTTCTTTTTTGCTCCGGAGGTTGCCGAAAGCGAAAACAGGTGCTTTTGAGGATGGAGTCCGCAGGAAAGCAGAGAGGGCCAAATTGTCTGTGGCATTTGAAAGAGTTCCAGGAAGAAGTGAGAACCAGCATTACTTTTCCCCGCTGGCACCTTTGCTGTGGCAGCAAAAGCTGGACGTTTGTCTTTTTTGCTCCGGAGGCTGCCGAAAGCGAAAACAGGTGCTTTTGAGGATGGAGTCCGCAGGAAAGCAGAGAGGGCCAAATTGTCTGGGGCATTTGAAAGGGTTCCAGGAGACAGTGAGAACCAGCATTACTTTTCCCCGCTGGTGCCTTTGCTGTGGCAGCAAATACTGGACGTTTGTCTTTTTTGCTCCGGAGGTTGCCGAAAGCGAAAACAGGTGCTTTTGAGGATGGAGTCCGCAGGAAAGCAGAGAGAGCCAAATTGTCTGTGGCATTTGAAAGAGTTCCAGGAGGCAATGAGGACCAGCATCACTTTTCCCCGCTGGCACCTTTGCTGTGGCAGCAAAACCTGGACGTTTGTCTTTTTTGCTCCGGAGGTTGCCGAAAGCGAAAACAGGTGCTTTTGAGGATGGAGTCCGCAGGAAAGCAGAGAGGGCCAAATTGTCTGGGGCATTTGAAAGAGTTCCAGGAGGCAGTGATAACCAGCATTACTTTTTCCCGCTGGCACCTTTGCTGTGGCAGAAAAACCTGGACGTTTGTCTTTTTTGCTCCGGAGGTTGCCGAAAGCGAAAACAGGTGCTTTTGAGGATGGAGTCCGCAGGAAAGCAGAGAGGGCCAAATTGTCTGGGGCATTTGAAGAGGTTCCAGGAGGCAATGAGGACCAGCATCACTTTTCCCTGCTGGCACCTTTGCTGTGGCAGCAAAACGTGGACGTTTGTCTTTTTTGCTCCGGAGGCTGCCGAAAGCGAAAACAGGTGCTTTTGAGGATGGAGTCCGCAGGAAAGCAGAGAGGGCCAAATTGTATGGGGCATTTGAAAGAGTTCCAGGAGGCAGTGAGAACCAGCATTACTTTTCCCCGCTGGCACCTTTGCTGTGGCAGCAAAAGCTGGACGTTTGTCTTTTTTGCTCCGGAGGCTGCCGAAAGCGAAAACAGGTGCTTTTGAGGATGGAGTCCGCAGGAAAGCAGAGAGGGCCAAATTGTCTGTGGCATTTGAAAGGGTTCCAGGAGGCAGTAAGAACCAGCATTACTTTTCCCCGCTGGCGCCTTTGCTGTGGCAGCAAATACTGGACGTTTGTCTTTTTTGCTCCTGAGGTTTCCGAAAGCGAAAACAGGTGCTTTTGAGGATGGAGTCCGCAGGAAAGCAGAGAGAGCCAAATTGTCTGGGGCATTTGAAAGAGTTCCAGGAGGCAATGAGGACCAGCATTACTTTTCCCCGCTGGCACCTTTGCTGTGGCAGCAAAAGCTGGACGTTTGTCTTTTTTGCTCCGGAGGTTGCCGAAAGCGAAAACAGGTGCTTTTGAGGATGGAGTCCGCAGGAAAGCAGAGAGGGCCAAATTGTCTGGGGCATTTGAAAGAGTTCCAGGAGGCAGTGAGAACCAGAATTACTTTTTCCCGCTGGCACCTTTGCTGTGGCAGCAAAACGTGGACGTTTGTCTTTTTTGCTCCGGAGGCTGCCGAAAGCGAAAACAGGTGCTTTTGAGGATGGAGTCCGCAGGAAAGGAGAGAGGGCAAAATTGTCTGGGGCATTTGAAAGGGTTCCAGGAGGCAGTGAGAACCAGCATTACTTTTCCCCGCTGGCACCTTTGCTGTGGCAGCAAAACGTGGACGTTTGTCTTTTTTGCTCCGGAGGCTGCCGAAAGCGAAAACAGGTGCTTTTGAGGATGGAGTCCGCAGGAAAGCAGAGAGGGCCAAATTGTCTGGGGCATTTGAAAGAGTTCCAGGAGGCAGTGATAACCAGCAATACTTTTCCCCGCTGGCACCTTTGCTGTGGCAGCAAAAGCTGGACGTCTGTCTTCTTTGCTCCGGAGGCTGCCGAAAGCGAAAACAGGTGCTTTTGAGGATGGAGTCCGCAGGAAAGCAGAGAGGGCCAAATTGTATGGGGCATTTGAAAGAGTTCCAGGAGGCAGTGAGAACCAGCATTACTTTTCCCCGCTGTCACCTTTGCTGTGGCAGCAAAACATGGACGTTTGTCTTTTTTGCTCCGGAGGCTGCCGAAAGCGAAAAAAGGTGCTTTTGAGGATGGAGTCCGCAGGAAAGCAGAGAGGGCCAAATTGTCTGTGGCATTTGAAAGGGTTCCAGGAAGAAGTGATAACCAGCATTACTTTTCCCCGCTGGCACCTTTGCTGTGGCAGCAAAAGCTGGACGTTTGTCTTTTTTGCTCCGGAGGCTGCCGAAAGCGAAAACAGGTGCTTTTGAGGATGGAGTCCGCAGGAAAGCAGAGAGGGCCAAATTGTCTGGGGCATTTGAAAGGGTTCCAGGAGACAGTGAGAACCAGCATTACTTTTCCCCGCTGGTGCCTTTGCTGTGGCAGCAAATACTGGACGTTTGTCTTTTTTGCTCCGGAGGTTGCCGAAAGCGAAAACAGGTGCTTTTGAGGATGGAGTCCGCAGGAAAGCAGAGAGAGCCAAATTGTCTGGGGCATTTGAAAGAGTTCCAGGAGGCAATGAGGACCAGCATCACTTTTCCCCGCTGGCACCTTTGCTGTGGCAGCAAAACCTGGACGTTTGTCTTTTTTGCTCCGGAGGTTGCCGAAAGCGAAAACAGGTGCTTTTGAGGATGGAGTCCGCAGGAAAGCAGAGAGGGCCAAATTGTCTGGGGCATTTGAAAGAGTTCCAGGAGGCAGTGATAACCAGCATTACTTTTTCCCGCTGGCACCTTTGCTGTGGCAGAAAAACCTGGACGTTTGTCTTTTTTGCTCCGGAGGTTGCCGAAAGCGAAAACAGGTGCTTTTGAGGATGGAGTCCGCAGGAAAGCAGAGAGGGCCAAATTGTCTGGGGCATTTGAAGACGTTCCAGGAGGCAATGAAGACCAGCATCACTTTTCCCCGCTGGCACCTTTGCTGTGGCAGCAAAACGTGGACGTTTGTCTTTTTTGCTCCAGAGGCTGCCGAATGCGAAAACAGGTGCTTTTGAGGATGGAGTCCGCAGGAAAGCAGAGAGGGCCAAATTGTATGGGGCATTTGAAAGAGTTCCAGGAGGCAGTGAGAACCAGCATTACTTTTCCCCGCTGTCACCTTTGCTGTGGCAGCAAAACATGGACGTTTGTCTTTTTTGCTCCGGAGGCTGCCGAAAGCGAAAAAAGGTGCTTTTGAGGATGGAGTCCGCAGGAAAGCAGAGAGGGCCAAATTGTCTGTGGCATTTGAAAGGGTTCCAGGAGGCAGTGAGAACCAGCATTACTTTTCCCCGCTGGCACCTTTGCTGTGGCAGCAAAACCTGGACGTTTGATTTTTTTGCTCCGGAGGCTGCCGAAAGCGAAAACAGGTGCTTTTGAGGATGGAGTCCGCAGGAAAGCAGAGAGGGCCAAATTGTCTGGGGCATTTGAAAGAGTTCCAGGAAGCAGTGATAACCAGCATCACTTTTCCCCGCTGGCACCTTTGCTGTGGCAGCAAAACCTGGACGTTTGTCTTTTTTTGCTCCGGAGGCTGCCGAAAGCGAAAACAGGTGCTTTTGAGGATGGAGTCCGCAGGAAAGCAGAGAGGGCCAAATTGTCTGTGGCATTTGAAAGGGTTCCAGGAGGCAGTGAGAACCAGCATTACTTTTCCCCGCTGGCGCCTTTGCTGTGGCAGCAAATACTGGACGTTTGTCTTTTTTGCTCCTGAGGTTTCCGAAAGCGAAAACAGGTGCTTTTGAGGATGGAGTCCGCAGGAAAGCAGAGAGGGCCAAATTGTCTGGGGCATTTGAAAGAGTTCCAGGAGGCAGTGAGAACCAGAATTACTTTTTCCCGCTGGCACCTTTGCTGTGGCAGCAAAACGTGGACGTTTGTCTTTTTTGCTCCGGAGGCTGCCGAAAGCGAAAACAGGTGCTTTTGAGGATGGAGTCCGCAGGAAAGGAGAGAGGGCAAAATTGTCTGGGGCATTTGAAAGGGTTCCAGGAGGCAGTGAGAACCAGCATTACTTTTCCCCGCTGGCACCTTTGCTGTGGCAGCAAAACGTGGACGTTTGTCTTTTTTGCTCCGGAGGCTGCCGAAAGCGAAAACAGGTGCTTTTGAGGATGGAGTCCGCAGGAAAGCAGAGAGGGCCAAATTGTCTGGGGCATTTGAAAGAGTTCCAGGAGGCAGTGATAACCAGCAATACTTTTCCCCGCTGGCACCTTTGCTGTGGCAGCAAAAGCTGGACGTCTGTCTTCTTTGCTCCGGAGGCTGCCGAAAGCGAAAACAGGTGCTTTTGAGGATGGAGTCCGCAGGAAAGCAGAGAGGGCCAAATTGTATGGGGCATTTGAAAGAGTTCCAGGAGGCAGTGAGAACCAGCATTACTTTTCCCCGCTGTCACCTTTGCTGTGGCAGCAAAACATGGACGTTTGTCTTTTTTGCTCCGGAGGCTGCCGAAAGCGAAAAAAGGTGCTTTTGAGGATGGAGTCCGCAGGAAAGCAGAGAGGGCCAAATTGTCTGTGGCATTTGAAAGGGTTCCAGGAAGAAGTGATAACCAGCATTACTTTTCCCCGCTGGCACCTTTGCTGTGGCAGCAAAAGCTGGACGTTTGTCTTTTTTGCTCCGGAGGCTGCCGAAAGCGAAAAAAGGTGCTTTTGAGGATGGAGTCCGCAGGAAAGCAGAGAGGGCCAAATTGTCTGGGGCATTTGAAAGGGTTCCAGGAGGCAGTGAGAACCAGCATTACTTTTCCCCGCTGGTGCCTTTGCTGTGGCAGCAAATACTGGACGTTTGTCTTTTTTGCTCCGGAGGTTGCCGAAAGCGAAAACAGGTGCTTTTGAGGATGGAGTCCGCAGGAAAGCAGAGAGAGCCAAATTGTCTGGGGCATTTGAAAGAGTTCCAGGAGGCAATGAGGACCAGCATCACTTTTCCCCGCTGGCACCTTTGCTGTGGCAGCAAAACCTGGACGTTTGTCTTTTTTGCTCCGGAGGTTGCCGAAAGCGAAAACAGGTGCTTTTGAGGATGGAGTCCGCAGGAAAGCAGAGAGGGCCAAATTGTCTGGGGCATTTGAAAGAGTTCCAGGAGGCAGTGATAACCAGCATTACTTTTTCCCGCTGGCACCTTTGCTGTGGCAGAAAAACCTGGACGTTTGTCTTTTTTGCTCCGGAGGTTGCCGAAAGCGAAAACAGGTGCTTTTGAGGATGGAGTCCGCAGGAAAGCAGAGAGGGCCAAATTGTCTGGGGCATTTGAAGACGTTCCAGGAGGCAATGAAGACCAGCATCACTTTTCCCCGCTGGCACCTTTGCTGTGGCAGCAAAACGTGGACGTTTGTCTTTTTTGCTCCAGAGGCTGCCGAATGCGAAAACAGGTGCTTTTGAGGATGGAGTCCGCAGGAAAGCAGAGAGGGCCAAATTGTATGGGGCATTTGAAAGAGTTCCAGGAGGCAGTGAGAACCAGCATTACTTTTCCCCGCTGTCACCTTTGCTGTGGCAGCAAAACATGGACGTTTGTCTTTTTTGCTCCGGAGGCTGCCGAAAGCGAAAAAAGGTGCTTTTGAGGATGGAGTCCGCAGGAAAGCAGAGAGGGCCAAATTGTCTGTGGCATTTGAAAGGGTTCCAGGAGGCAGTGAGAACCAGCATTACTTTTCCCCGCTGGCACCTTTGCTGTGGCAGCAAAACCTGGACGTTTGATTTTTTTGCTCCGGAGGCTGCCGAAAGCGAAAACAGGTGCTTTTGAGGATGGAGTCCGCAGGAAAGCAGAGAGGGCCAAATTGTCTGGGGCATTTGAAAGAGTTCCAGGAAGCAGTGATAACCAGCATCACTTTTCCCCGCTGGCACCTTTGCTGTGGCAGCAAAACCTGGACGTTTGTCTTTTTTTGCTCCGGAGGCTGCCGAAAGCGAAAACAGGTGCTTTTGAGGATGGAGTCCGCAGGAAAGCAGAGAGGGCCAAATTGTCTGTGGCATTTGAAAGGGTTCCAGGAGGCAGTGAGAACCAGCATTACTTTTCCCCGCTGGCGCCTTTGCTGTGGCAGCAAATACTGGACGTTTGTCTTTTTTGCTCCTGAGGTTTCCGAAAGCGAAAACAGGTGCTTTTGAGGATGGAGTCCGCAGGAAAGCAGAGAGAGCCAAATTGTCTGTGGCATTTGAAAGAGTTCCAGGAGGCAATGAGGACCAGCATTACTTTTCCCCGCTGGCACCTTTGCTGTGGCAGCAAAAGCTGGACGTTTGTCTTTTTTGCTCCGGAGGTTTCCGAAAGCGAAAACAGGTGCTTTTGAGGATGGAGTCCGCAGGAAAGCAGAGAGGGCCAAATTGTCTGGGGCATTTGAAAGAGTTCCAGGAGGCAGTGAGAACCAGAATTACTTTTTCCCGCTGGCACCTTTGCTGTGGCAGCAAAACGTGGACGTTTGTCTTTTTTGCTCCGGAGGCTGCCGAAAGCGAAAACAGGTGCTTTTGATGATGGAGTCCGCAGGAAAGGAGAGAGGGCAAAATTGTCTGGGGCATTTGAAAGGGTTCCAGGAGGCAGTGAGAACCAGCATTACTTTTCCGCGCTGGCACCTTTGCTGTGGCAGCAAAACGTGGACGTTTGTCTTTTTTGCTCCGGAGGCTGCCGAAAGCGAAAACAGGTGCTTTTGAGGATGGAGTCCGCAGGAAAGCAGAGAGGGCCAAATTGTCTGGGGCATTTGAAAGAGTTCCAGGAGGCAGTGATAACCAGCAATACTTTTCCCCGCTGGCACCTTTGCTGTGGCAGCAAAAGCTGGACGTCTGTCTTCTTTGCTCCGGAGGCTGCCGAAAGCGAAAACAGGTGCTTTTGAGGATGGAGTCCGCAGGAAAGCAGAGAGGGCCAAATTGTCTGGGGCATTTGAAAGGGTTCCAGGAGGCAGTGATAACCAGCATTACTTTTCCCCGCTGGCACCTTTGCTGTGGCAGCAAAAGCTGGACGTTTGTCTTTTTTGCTCCGGAGGTTGCCGAAAGCGAAAACAGGTGCTTTTGAGGATGGAGTCCGCAAGAAAGCAGAGAGGGCCGAATTGTCTGTGGCATTTTAAGAGGTTCCAGGAGGCAATGAGGACCAGCATCACTTTTCCCCGCTGGCACCTTTGCTGTGGCAGCAAAAGCTGGACGTTTGTCTTTTTTGCTCCGGAGGTTGCCGAAAGCGAAAAAAGGTGCTTTTGAGGATGGAGTCCGCAGGAAAGCAGAGAGGGCCAAATTGTCTGGGGCATTTGAAGACGTTCCAGGAGGCAATGAAGACCAGCATTACTTTTCCCCGCTGGCACCTTTGCTGTGGCAGCAAAACGTGGACGTTTGTCTTTTTTGCTCCGGAGGCTGCCGAAAGCGAAAAAAGGTGCTTTTGAGGATGGAGTCCGCAGGAAAGCAGAGAGGGCCAAATTGTCTGGGGCATTTGAAAGGGTTCCAGGAGGCAGTGAGAACCAGCATTACTTTTCCCCGCTGGCACCTTTGCTGTGGCAGCAAAACCTGGACGTTTGATTTTTTTGCTCCGGAGGCTGCCGAAAGCGAAAACAGGTGCTTTTGAGGATGGAGTCCGCAGGAAAGCAGAGAGGGCCAAATTGTCTGGGGCATTTGAAACAGTTCCAGGAAGCAGTGATAACCAGCATCACTTTTCCCCGCTGGCACCTTTGCTGTGGCAGCAAAAGCTGGACGTTTGTCTTTTTTGCTCCGGAGGTTGCCGAAAGCGAAAACAGGTGCTTTTGAGGATGGAGTCCGCAGGAAAGCAGAGAGAGCGAAATTGTCTGGGGCATTTGAAAGAGTTCCAGGAGGCAATGAGGACCAGCATTACTTTTCCCCGCTGGCACCTTTGCTGTGGCAGCAAAAGCTGGACGTTTGTCTTCTTTGCTCCGGAGGCTGCCGAAAGCGAAAACAGGTGCTTTTGAGGATGGAGTCCGAAGAAAAGCAGAGAGGGCCAAATTGTCTGTGGCATTTGAAGAGGTTCCAGGAGGCAGTGAGAACCAGCATTACTTTTCCCCGCTGGCGCCTTTGCTGTGGCAGCAAAAGCTGGACGTTTGTCTTTTTTGCTCCGGAGGTTGCCGAAAGCGAAAACAGGTGTTTTGAGGATGGAGTCCGCAGGAAAGCAGAGAGGGCCAAATTGTCTGGGGCATTTGAAAGGGTTCCAGGAGACAGTGAGAACCAGCATTACTTTTCCCCGCTGGCACCTTTGCTGTGGCAGCAAAAGCTGGACGTTTGTCTTTTTTGCTCCTGAGGTTGCCGAAAGCGAAAACAGGTGCTTTTGAGGATGGAGTCCGCAGGAAAGGAGAGAGGGCAAAATTGTTGGTGACATTTGAAGAAGTTCCAGGAGGCAGTGAGAACCAGCATCACTTTTCCCCGCTGGCACCTTTGCTGTGGCAGCAAAACCTGGACGTTTGTCTTTTTTGCTCCGGAGGCTGCCGAAAGCGAAAACAGGTGCTTTTGAGGATGGAGTCCGCAGGAAAGCAGAGAGGGCCAAATTGTCTGTGGCATTTGAAAGGGTTCCAGGAGGCAGTGAGAACCAGCATTACTTTTCCCCGCTGGCGCCTTTGCTGTGGCAGCAAATACTGGACGTTTGTCTTTTTTGCTCCTGAGGTTTCCGAAAACGAAAACAGGTGCTTTTGAGGATGGAGTCCGCAGGAAAGCAGAGAGAGCCAAATTGTCTGGGGCATTTGAAAGAGTTCCAGGAGGCAATGAGGACCAGCATTACTTTTCCCCGCTGGCACCTTTGCTGTGGCAGCAAAACCTGGACGTTTGTCTTTTTTGCTCCGGAGGTTGCCGAAAGCGAAAACAGGTGCTTTTGAGGATGGAGTCCGCAGGAAAGCAGAGAGGGCCAAATTGTCTGGGGCATTTGAAAGAGTTCCAAGAGGCAGTGAGAACCAGCATTACTTTTTCCCGCTGGCACCTTTGCTGTGGCAGCAAAACGTGGACGTTTGTCTTTTTTGCTCCGGAGGCTGCCGAAAGCGAAAACAGGTGCTTTTGAGGATGGAGTCCGCAGGAAAGCAGAGAGGGCCAAATTGTCTGGGGCATTTGAAAGAGTTCCAGGAGGCAGTGATAACCAGCAATACTTTTCCCCGCTGGCACCTTTGCTGTGGCAGCAAAAGCTGGACGTCTGTCTTCTTTGCTCCGGAGGCTGCCGAAAGCGAAAACAGGTGCTTTTGAGGATGGAGTCCGCAGGAAAGCAGAGAGGGCCAAATTGTCTGGGGCATTTGAAAGGGTTCCAGGAGGCAGTGAGAACCAGCATTACTTTTCCCCGCTGGCACCTTTGCTGTGGCAGCAAAAGCTGGACGTTTGTCTTTTTTGCTCCGGAGGTTGCCGAAAGCGAAAACAGGTGCTTTTGAGGATGGAGTCCGCAAGAAAGCAGAGAGGGCCGAATTGTCTGTGGCATTTTAAGAGGTTCCAGGAGGCAATGAGGACCAGCATCACTTTTCCCTGCTGGCACCTTTGCTGTGGCAGCAAAAGCTGGACGTTTGTCTTTTTTGCTCCGGAGGTTGCCGAAAGCGAAAAAAGGTGCTTTTGAGGATGGAGTCCGCAGGAAAGCAGAGAGGGCCAAATTGTCTGGGGCATTTGAAGACGTTCCAGGAGGCAATGAAGACCAGCATTACTTTTCCCCGCTGGCACCTTTGCTGTGGCAGCAAAACGTGGACGTTTGTCTTTTTTGCTCCGGAGGCTGCCGAAAGCGAAAAAAGGTGCTTTTGAGGATGGAGTCCGCAGGAAAGCAGAGAGGGCCAAATTGTCTGTGGCATTTGAAAGGGTTCCAGGAGGCAGTGAGAACCAGCATTACTTTTCCCCGCTGGCACCTTTGCTGTGGCAGCAAAACCTGGACGTTTGATTTTTTTGCTCCGGAGGTTGCCGAAAGCGAAAACAGGTGCTTTTGAGGATGGAGTCCGCAGGAAAGCAGAGAGGGCCAAATTGTCTGGGGCATTTGAAGACGTTCCAGGAGGCAATGAAGACCAGCATTACTTTTCCCCGCTGGCACCTTTGCTGTGGCAGCAAAAGCTGGACGTTTGTCTTTTTTGCTCCGGAGGTTGCCGAAAGCGAAAACAGGTGCTTTTGAGGATGGAGTCCGCAGGAAAGCAGAGAGGGCCAAATTGTCTGGGGCATTTGAAAGGGTTCCAGGAGACAGTGAGAACCAGCATTACTTTTCCCCGCTGGCAGCTTTGCTGTGGCAGCAAAAGCTGGACGTTTGTCTTTTTTGCTCCTGAGGTTGCCGAAAGCGAAAACAGGTGCTTTTGAGGATGGAGTCCGCAGGAAAGGAGAGAGGGCAAAATTGTTGGTGACATTTGAAGAAGTTCCAGGAGGCAGTGAGAACCAGCATCACTTTTCCCCGCTGGCACCTTTGCTGTGGCAGCAAAAGCTGGACGTTTGTCTTTTTTGCTCCGGAGGTTGCCGAAAGCGAAAAAAGGTGCTTTTGAGGATGGAGTCCGCAGGAAAGCAGAGAGGGCCAAATTGTCTGGGGCATTTGAAGACGTTCCAGGAGGCAATGAAGACCAGCATTACTTTTCCCCGCTGGCACCTTTGCTGTGGCAGCAAAACGTGGACGTTTGTCTTTTTTGCTCCGGAGGCTGCCGAATGCGAAAACAGGTGCTTTTGAGGATGGAGTCCGCAGGAAAGCAGAGAGGGCCAAATTGTATGGGGCATTTGAAAGAGTTCCAGGAGGCAGTGAGAACCAGCATTACTTTTCCCCGCTGTCACCTTTGCTGTGGCAGCAAAACATGGACGTTTGTCTTTTTTGCTCCGGAGGCTGCCGAAAGCGAAAAAAGGTGCTTTTGAGGATGGAGTCCGCAGGAAAGCAGAGAGGGCCAAATTGTCTGTGGCATTTGAAAGGGTTCCAGGAGGCAGTGAGAACCAGCATTACTTTTCCCCGCTGGCACCTTTGCTGTGGCAGCAAAACCTGGACGTTTGATTTTTTTGCTCCGGAGGCTGCCGAAAGCGAAAACAGGTGCTTTTGAGGATGGAGTCCGCAGGAAAGCAGAGAGGGCCAAATTGTCTGGGGCATTTGAAAGAGTTCCAGGAGGCAGTGAGAACCAGCATTACTTTTCCCCGCTGGCACCTTTGCTGTGGCAGCAAAACCTGGACGTTTGTCTTTTTTGCTCCGGAGGCTGCCGAAAGCGAAAACAGGTGCTTTTGAGGATGGAGTCCGCAGGAAAGCAGAGAGGGCCAAATTGTCTGTGGCATTTGAAAGGGTTCCAGGAGGCAGTGAGAACCAGCATTACTTTTCCCCGCTGGCGCCTTTGCTGTGGCAGCAAATACTGGACGTTTGTCTTTTTTGCTCCTGAGGTTTCCGAAAACGAAAACAGGTGCTTTTGAGGATGGAGTCCGCAGGAAAGCAGAGAGAGCCAAATTGTCTGGAGCATTTGAAAGAGTTCCAGGAGGCAATGAGGACCAGCATTACTTTTCCCCGCTGGCACCTTTGCTGTGGCAGCAAAAGCTGGACGTTTGTCTTTTTTGCTCCGGAGGTTGCCGAAAGCGAAAACAGGTGCTTTTGAGGATGGAGTCCGCAGGAAAGCAGAGAGGGCCAAATTGTCTGGGGCATTTGAAAGAGTTCCAAGAGGCAGTGAGAACCAGCATTACTTTTTCCCGCTGGCACCTTTGCTGTGGCAGCAAAACGTGGACGTTTGTCTTTTTTGCTCCGGAGGCTGCCGAAAGCGAAAACAGGTGCTTTTGAGGATGGAGTCCGCAGGAAAGCAGAGAGGGCCAAATTGTCTGGGGCATTTGAAAGAGTTCCAGGAGGCAGTGATAACCAGCAATACTTTTCCCCGCTGGCACCTTTGCTGTGGCAGCAAAAGCTGGACGTCTGTCTTCTTTGCTCCGGAGGCTGCCGAAAGCGAAAACAGGTGCTTTTGAGGATGGAGTCCGCAGGAAAGCAGAGAGGGCCAAATTGTCTGGGGCATTTGAAAGGGTTCCAGGAGGCAGTGAGAACCAGCATTACTTTTCCCCGCTGGCACCTTTGCTGTGGCAGCAAAAGCTGGACGTTTGTCTTTTTTGCTCCGGAGGTTGCCGAAAGCGAAAACAGGTGCTTTTGAGGATGGAGTCCGCAAGAAAGCAGAGAGGGCCGAATTGTCTGTGGCATTTTAAGAGGTTCCAGGAGGCAATGAGGACCAGCATCACTTTTCCCCGCTGGCACCTTTGCTGTGGCAGCAAAAGCTGGACGTTTGTCTTTTTTGCTCCGGAGGTTGCCGAAAGCGAAAAAAGGTGCTTTTGAGGATGGAGTCCGCAGGAAAGCAGAGAGGGCCAAATTGTCTGGGGCATTTGAAGACGTTCCAGGAGGCAATGAAGACCAGCATTACTTTTCCCCGCTGGCACCTTTGCTGTGGCAGCAAAACGTGGACGTTTGTCTTTTTTGCTCCGGAGGCTGCCGAAAGCGAAAAAAGGTGCTTTTGAGGATGGAGTCCGCAGGAAAGCAGAGAGGGCCAAATTGTCTGTGGCATTTGAAAGGGTTCCAGGAGGCAGTGAGAACCAGCATTACTTTTCCCCGCTGGCACCTTTGCTGTGGCAGCAAAACCTGGACGTTTGATTTTTTTGCTCCGGAGGTTGCCGAAAGCGAAAACAGGTGCTTTTGAGGATGGAGTCCGCAGGAAAGCAGAGAGGGCCAAATTGTCTGGGGCATTTGAAGACGTTCCAGGAGGCAATGAAGACCAGCATTACTTTTCCCCGCTGGCACCTTTGCTGTGGCAGCAAAAGCTGGACGTTTGTCTTTTTTGCTCCGGAGGTTGCCGAAAGCGAAAACAGGTGCTTTTGAGGATGGAGTCCGCAGGAAAGCAGAGAGGGCCAAATTGTCTGGGGCATTTGAAAGGGTTCCAGGAGACAGTGAGAACCAGCATTACTTTTCCCCGCTGGCAGCTTTGCTGTGGCAGCAAAAGCTGGACGTTTGTCTTTTTTGCTCCTGAGGTTGCCGAAAGCGAAAACAGGTGCTTTTGAGGATGGAGTCCGCAGGAAAGGAGAGAGGGCAAAATTGTTGGTGACATTTGAAGAAGTTCCAGGAGGCAGTGAGAACCAGCATCACTTTTCCCCGCTGGCACCTTTGCTGTGGCAGCAAAAGCTGGACGTTTGTCTTTTTTGCTCCGGAGGTTGCCGAAAGCGAAAAAAGGTGCTTTTGAGGATGGAGTCCGCAGGAAAGCAGAGAGGGCCAAATTGTCTGGGGCATTTGAAGACGTTCCAGGAGGCAATGAAGACCAGCATTACTTTTCCCCGCTGGCACCTTTGCTGTGGCAGCAAAACGTGGACGTTTGTCTTTTTTGCTCCGGAGGCTGCCGAATGCGAAAACAGGTGCTTTTGAGGATGGAGTCCGCAGGAAAGCAGAGAGGGCCAAATTGTATGGGGCATTTGAAAGAGTTCCAGGAGGCAGTGAGAACCAGCATTACTTTTCCCCGCTGTCACCTTTGCTGTGGCAGCAAAACATGGACGTTTGTCTTTTTTGCTCCGGAGGCTGCCGAAAGCGAAAAAAGGTGCTTTTGAGGATGGAGTCCGCAGGAAAGCAGAGAGGGCCAAATTGTCTGTGGCATTTGAAAGGGTTCCAGGAGGCAGTGAGAACCAGCATTACTTTTCCCCGCTGGCACCTTTGCTGTGGCAGCAAAACCTGGACGTTTGATTTTTTTGCTCCGGAGGCTGCCGAAAGCGAAAACAGGTGCTTTTGAGGATGGAGTCCGCAGGAAAGCAGAGAGGGCCAAATTGTCTGGGGCATTTGAAAGAGTTCCAGGAGGCAGTGAGAACCAGCATTACTTTTCCCCGCTGGCACCTTTGCTGTGGCAGCAAAACCTGGACGTTTGTCTTTTTTGCTCCGGAGGCTGCCGAAAGCGAAAACAGGTGCTTTTGAGGATGGAGTCCGCAGGAAAGCAGAGAGGGCCAAATTGTCTGTGGCATTTGAAAGGGTTCCAGGAGGCAGTGAGAACCAGCATTACTTTTCCCCGCTGGCGCCTTTGCTGTGGCAGCAAATACTGGACGTTTGTCTTTTTTGCTCCTGAGGTTTCCGAAAACGAAAACAGGTGCTTTTGAGGATGGAGTCCGCAGGAAAGCAGAGAGAGCCAAATTGTCTGGAGCATTTGAAAGAGTTCCAGGAGGCAATGAGGACCAGCATTACTTTTCCCCGCTGGCACCTTTGCTGTGGCAGCAAAAGCTGGACGTTTGTCTTTTTTGCTCCGGAGGTTGCCGAAAGCGAAAACAGGTGCTTTTGAGGATGGAGTCCGCAGGAAAGCAGAGAGGGCCAAATTGTCTGGGGCATTTGAAAGAGTTCCAAGAGGCAGTGAGAACCAGCATTACTTTTTCCCGCTGGCACCTTTGCTGTGGCAGCAAAACGTGGACGTTTGTCTTTTTTGCTCCGGAGGCTGCCGAAAGCGAAAACAGGTGCTTTTGAGGATGGAGTCCGCAGGAAAGCAGAGAGGGCCAAATTGTCTGGGGCATTTGAAAGAGTTCCAGGAGGCAGTGATAACCAGCAATACTTTTCCCCGCTGGCACCTTTGCTGTGGCAGCAAAAGCTGGACGTCTGTCTTCTTTGCTCCGGAGGCTGCCGAAAGCGAAAACAGGTGCTTTTGAGGATGGAGTCCGCAGGAAAGCAGAGAGGGCCAAATTGTCTGGGGCATTTGAAAGGGTTCCAGGAGGCAGTGAGAACCAGCATTACTTTTCCCCGCTGGCACCTTTGCTGTGGCAGCAAAAGCTGGACGTTTGTCTTTTTTGCTCCGGAGGTTGCCGAAAGCGAAAACAGGTGCTTTTGAGGATGGAGTCCGCAAGAAAGCAGAGAGGGCCGAATTGTCTGTGGCATTTTAAGAGGTTCCAGGAGGCAATGAGGACCAGCATCACTTTTCCCCGCTGGCACCTTTGCTGTGGCAGCAAAAGCTGGACGTTTGTCTTTTTTGCTCCGGAGGTTGCCGAAAGCGAAAAAAGGTGCTTTTGAGGATGGAGTCCGCAGGAAAGCAGAGAGGGCCAAATTGTCTGGGGCATTTGAAGACGTTCCAGGAGGCAATGAAGACCAGCATTACTTTTCCCCGCTGGCACCTTTGCTGTGGCAGCAAAACGTGGACGTTTGTCTTTTTTGCTCCGGAGGCTGCCGAAAGCGAAAAAAGGTGCTTTTGAGGATGGAGTCAGCAGGAAAGCAGAGAGGGCCAAATTGTCTGTGGCATTTGAAAGGGTTCCAGGAGGCAGTGAGAACCAGCATTACTTTTCCCCGCTGGCACCTTTGCTGTGGCAGCAAAACCTGGACGTTTGATTTTTTTGCTCCGGAGGTTGCCGAAAGCGAAAACAGGTGCTTTTGAGGATGGAGTCCGCAGGAAAGCAGAGAGGGCCAAATTGTCTGGGGCATTTGAAAGAGTTCCAGGAAGCAGTGATAACCAGCATCACTTTTCCCCGCTGGCACCTTTGCTGTGGCAGCAAAAGCTGGACGTTTGTCTTTTTTGCTCCGGAGGCTGCCGAAAGCGAAAACAGGTGCTTTTGAGGATGGAGTCCGCAGGAAAGCAGAGAGGGCCAAATTGTCTGGGGCATTTGAAAGGGTTCCAGGAGGCAGTGAGAACCAGCATTACTTTTCCCCGCTGGCGCCTTTGCTGTGGCAGCAAAAGCTGGACGTTTGTCTTTTTTGCTCCTGAGGTTGCCGAAAGCGAAAACAGGTGCTTTTGAGGATGGAGTCCGCAGGAAAGCAGAGAGAGCGAAATTGTCTGGGGCATTTGAAAGAGTTCCAGGAGGCAATGAGGACCAGCATTACTTTTCCCCGCTGGCACCTTTGCTGTGGCAGCAAAAGCTGGACGTTTGTCTTCTTTGCTCCGGAGGCTGCCGAAAGCGAAAACAGGTGCTTTTGAGGATGGAGTCCGAAGGAAAGCAGAGAGGGCCAAATTGTCTGTGGCATTTGAAGAGGTTCCAGGAGGCAGTGAGAACCAGCATTACTTTTCCCCGCTGGCGCCTTTGCTGTGGCAGCAAAAGCTGGACGTTTGTCTTTTTTGCTCCGGAGGTTGCCGAAAGCGAAAACAGGTGTTTTGAGGATGGAGTCCGCAGGAAAGCAGAGAGGGCCAAATTGTCTGGGGCATTTGAAAGGGTTCCAGGAGACAGTGAGAACCAGCATTACTTTTCCCCGCTGGCACCTTTGCTGTGGCAGCAAAAGCTGGACGTTTGTCTTTTTTGCTCCTGAGGTTGCCGAAAGCGAAAACAGGTGCTTTTGAGGATGGAGTCCGCAGGAAAGGAGAGAGGGCAAAATTGTTGGTGACATTTGAAGAAGTTCCAGGAGGCAGTGAGAACCAGCATTACTTTTCCCCGCTGGCACCTTTGCTGTGGCAGCAAAAGCTGGACGTTTGTCTTTTTTGCTCCGGAGGTTGCCGAAAGCGAAAACAGGTGCTTTTGAGGATGGAGTCCGCAAGAAAGCAGAGAGGGCCAAATTGTCTGTGGCATTTGAAGAGGTTCCAGGAGGCAATGAGGACCAGCATCACTTTTCCCCTCTGGCACCTTTGCTGTGGCAGCAAAAGCTGGACGTTTGTCTTCTTTGCTCCGGAGGCTGCCGAAAGCGAAAACAGGTGCTTTTGAGGATGGAGTCCGCAGGAAAGCAGAGAGGGCCAAATTGTCTGTGGCATTTGAAGAAGTTCAAGGAGGCACTGATAACCAGCATTACTTTTCCCCGCTGGCACCTTTGCTGTGGCAGCAAAAGCTGGACGTTTGTCTTTTTTGCTCCGGAGGTTGCCGAAAGCGAAAACAGGTGCTTTTGAGGATGGAGTCCGCAGGAAAGCAGAGAGGGCCAAATTGTCTGGGGCATTTGAAAGGGTTCCAGGAGACAGTGAGAACCAGCATTACTTTACCCCGCTGGCACCTTTGCTGTGGCAGCAAAAGCTGGACGTTTGTCTTTTTTGCTCCGGAGGTTTACAAAAGCGAAAACAGGTGCTTTTGAGGATGGAGTCCGCAGGAAAGCAGAGAGTGCCAAATTGTCTGTGACATTTGAAGAAGTTCCAGGAGGCAGTGAGAACCAGCATTACTTTTCCCCGCTGGCACCTTTGCTGTGGCAGCAAAAGCTGGACGTTTGTCTTTTTTGCTCCGGAGGTTGCCGAAAGCGAAAACAGGTGCTTTTGAGGATGGAGTCCGCAAGAAAGCAGAGAGGGCCAAATTGTCTGTGGCATTTGAAGAGGTTCCAGGAGGCAATGAGGACCAGCATCACTTTTCCCCTCTGGCACCTTTACTGTGGCAGCAAAAGCTGGACGTTTTTCTTTTTTGCTCCGGAGGTTGCAGAAAGCGAAAAAAGGTGCTTTTGAGGATGGAGTCCGCAGGAAAGCAGAAAGGGCCAAATTGTCTGTGGCATTTGAAGAGGTTCCAGGAGGCAATGAAGACCAGCATTACTTTTCCCCGCTGGCACCTTTGCTGTGGCAGCAAAAGCTGGACGTTTGTCTTTTTTGCTCCGGAGGCTGCCGAAAGCGAAAACAGGTGCTTTTGAGGATGGAGTCCGCAGGAAAGCAGAGAGGGCCAAATTGTCTGTGGCATTTAAAAGAGTTCCAGGAGGCAGTGATAACCAGCATTACTTTTCCCCGCTGCCACCTTTGCTGTGGCAGCAAAACCTGGACGTTTGTCTTTTTTGCTCCGGAGGCTGCCGAAAGCGAAAACAGGTGCTTTTGAGGATGGAGTCCGCAGGAAAGCAAATAGGGCCAAATTGTCTGTGGCATTTGAAGAAGTTCCAGGAGGCAATGAGGACCAGCATCACTTTTCATCGCTGGCACCTTTGCTGTGGCAGCAAAACCTGGACGTTTGTTTTTTTGCTCCGGAGGTTGCCGAAAGCGAAAACAGGCGCTTTTGAGGATGGAGTCCTCAGGAAAGCAGAGAGGGCCAAATTGTCTGGGGCATTTGAAAGAGTTCCAGGAGGCAGTGATAACCAGCATTACTTTTCCCCGCTGGCACCTTTGCTGTGGCAGCAAAAGCTGGACGTTTGTCTTTTTTGCTCCGGATGTTGCCGAAAGCGAAAACAGGTGCTTTTGAGGATGGAGTCCGCAGGAAAGCAGAGAGGGCCAAATTGTCTGTGGCATTTGAAAGGGTACCAGGAGGCAGTGAGAACCAGCATTACTTTTCCCCGCTGGCACCTTTGCTGTGGCAGCAAAAGCTGGACGTTTGTCTTCTTTGCTCCGGAGGTTGCCGAAAGCGAAAACAGGTGCTTTTGAGGATGGAGTCCGCAGGAAAGCAGAGAGGGCCAAATTGTCTGGGGCATTTGAAAGAGTTCCAGGAGGCAGTGAGAACCAGCATTACTTTTCCCCGCTGGCACCTTTGCTGTGGCAGCAAAACCTGGACGTTTGTCTTTTTTGCTCCGGAGTCTGCCGAAAGCGAAAACAGGTGCTTTTGAGGATGGAGTCCGCAGGAAAGCAGAGAGGGCCAAATTGTCTGTGGCATTTGAAAGGGTTCCAGGAGGCAGTGAGAACCAGCATTACTTTTCCCCGCTGGCACCTTTGCTGTGGCAGCAAAACGTGGACGTTTGTCTTTTTTGCTCCGGAGGCTGCCGAAAGCGAAAACAGGTGCTTTTGAGGATGGAGTCCGCAGGAAAGCAGAGAGGGCCAAATTGTCTGGGGCATTTGAAAGAGTTCCAGGAAGCAGTGATAACCAGCATCACTTTTCCCCGCTGGCACCTTTGCTGTGGCAGCAAAAGCTGGACGTTTGTCTTTTTTGCTCCGGAGCTTGCCGAAAGTGAAAACAGGTGCTTTTGAGGATGGAGTCCGCAGGAAAGCAGAGAGGGCCAAATTGTCTGGGGCATTTGAAAGGGTTCCAGGAGGCAGTGAGAACCAGCATTACTTTTCCCCGCTGGCGCCTTTGCTGTGGTAGCAAATACTGGACGTTTGTCTTTTTTGCTCCTGAGGTTGCCGAAAGCGAAAACAGGTGCTTTTGAGGATGGAGTCCGCAGGAAAGCAGAGAGAGCCAAATTGTCTGGGGCATTTGAAAGAGTTCCAGGAGGCAATGAGGAACAGCATTTCTTTTCCCCGCTGGCACCTTTGCTGTGGCAGCAAAACCTGGACGTTTGTCTTTTTTGCTCCGGAGGTTGCCGAAAGCGAAAACAGGTGCTTTTGAGGATGGAGTCCGCAGGAAAGCAGAGAGGGCCAAATTGTCTGGGGCATTTGAAAGAGTTCCAGGAGGCAGTGAGAACCAGAATTACTTTTTCCCGCTGGCACCTTTGCTGTGGCAGCAAAACGTGGACGTTTGTCTTTTTTGCTCCGGAGGCTGCCGAAAGCGAAAACAGGTGCTTTTGAGGATGGAGTCCGCAGGAAAGGAGAGAGGGCCAAATTGTCTGGGGCATTTGAAAGGGTTCCAGGAGGCAGTGATAACCAGCATTACTTTTCCCCGCTGGCACCTTTGCTGTGGCAGCAAAAGCTGGACGTTTGTCTTCTTTGCTCCGGAGGCTGCCGAAAGCGAAAAAAGGTGCTTTTGAGGATGGAGTCCGCAGGAAAGCAGAGAGGGCCAAATTGTCTGTGGCATTTGAAGAAGTTCCAGGAGGCAGTGATAACCAGCATTACTTTTCCCCGCTGGCACCTTTGCTGTGGCAGCAAAACCTGGACGTTTGTCTTTTTTGCTCCGGAGGTTGCCGAAAGCGAAAACAGGTGCTTTTGAGGATGGAGTCCGCAGGAAAGCAGAGAGGGCCAAATTGTCTGGGGCATTTGAAAGGGTTCCAGGAGACAGTGAGAACCAGCATTACTTTTCCCCGCTGGCACCTTTGCTGTGGCAGCAAAAGCTGGACGTTTGTCTTTTTTGCTCCGGAGGTTGCCGAAAGCGAAAACAGGTGCTTTTGAGGATGGATTCCGCAAGAAAGCAGAGAGGGCCAAATTGTGTGTGGCATTTGAAGAGGTTCCAGGAGGCAATGAGGACCAGCATCACTTTTCCCCGCTGGCACCTTTGCTGTGGCAGCAAATACTGGACGTTTGTCTTTTTTGCTCCTGAGGTTGCCGAAAGCGAAAACAGGTGCTTTTGAGGATGGAGTCCGCAGGAAAGCAGAGAGGGCCAAATTGTATGGGGCATTTGAAAGAGTTCCAGGAGGCAGTGATAACCAGCATTACTTTTTACCGCTGGCACCTTTTCTGTGGCAGCAAAACCTGGACGTTTGTCTTTTTTGTTCCTTAGGTTTCCAAAAGCGAAAACAGGTGCTTTTGAGGATGGAGTCCGCAGGAAAGCAGAGAGGGCCAAATTGTATGGGGCATTTGAAAGAGTTCCAGGAGGCAGTGAGAACCAGCATTACTTTTCCCCGCTGGCACCTTTGCTGTGGCAGCAAAAGCTGGACGTTTGTCTTTTTTGCTCCGGAGGCTGCCGAAAGCGAAAACAGGTGCTTTTGAGGATGGAGTCCGCAGGAAAGCAGAGAGGGCCAAATTGTCTGTGGCATTTGAAAGGGTTCCAGGAGGCAGTGAGAACCAGCATTACTTTTCCCCGCTGGCACCTTTGCTGTGGCAGCAAAAGCTGGACGTTTGTCTTTTTTGCTCCTGAGGTTTCCAAAAGCGAAAACAGGTGCTTTTGAGGATGGAGTCCGCAGGAAAGCAGAGAGTGTCAAATTGTCTGTGACATTTGAAGAAGTTCCAGGAGGCAGTGAGAACCAGCATTACTTTTCCCCGCTGGCACCTTTGCTGTGGCAGCAAAAGCTGGACGTTTGTCTTTTTTGGTCCGGAGGCTGCCGAAAGCGAAAACAGGTGCTTTTGAGGATGGAGTCCGCAGGAAAGCAGAGAGGGCCAAATTGTCTGGGGCATTTGAAAGGGTTCCAATAGGCAGTGAGAACCAGCATTACTTTTCCCCGCTGGCACCTTTGCTGTGGCAGCAAAAGCTGGACGTTTGTCTTTTTTGCTCCGCATGTTGCCGAAAGCGAAAACAGGTGCTTTTGAGGATGGAGTCCGCAGGAAAGCAGAGAGGGCCAAATTGTCTGGGGCATTTGAAGAAGTTCCAGGAGGCAGTGAGAACCAGCATTACTTTTCCCCGCTGGCACCTTTGCTGTGGCAGCAAAAGCTGGACGTTTGTCTTTTTTGCTCCGGAGGTTGCCGAAAGCGAAAACAGGTGCTTTTAAGGATGGAGTCCGCAGGAAAGCAGAGAGGGCCAAATTGTCTGGGGCATTTGAAAGGGTTCCAGGAGGCAGTGAGAACCAGCATTACTTTTCCCCGCTGGCACCTTTGCTGTGGCAGCAAAAGCTGGACGTTTGTCATTTTTGCTCCTGAGGTTTCCAAAAGCGAAAACAGGTGCTTTTGAGGATGGAGTCCGCAGGAAAGCAGAGAGTGTCAAATTGTCTGTGACATTTGAAGAAGTTCCAGGAGGCAGTGAGAACCAGCATTACTTTTCCCCGCTGGCACCTTTGCTGTGGCAGCAAAAGCTGGACGTTTGTCTTTTTTGCTCCGGAGGCTGCCGAAAGCGAAAACAGGTGCTTTTGAGGATGGAGTCCGCAGGAAAGCAGAGAGGGCCAAATTGTCTGGGGCATTTGAAAGGGTTCCAGGAGACAGTGAGAACCAGCATTACTTTTCCCCGCTGGCACCTTTGCTGTGGCAGCAAAAGCTGGACGTTTTTCTTTTTTGCTCCGCATGTTGCCGAAAGCGAAAACAGGTGCTTTTGAGGATGGAGTCCGCAGGAAAGCAGAGAGGGCCAAATTGTCTGTGGCATTTGAAAGAGTTCCAGGAGGCAGTGATAACCAGCATTACTTTTCCCCGCTGGCACCTTTGCTGTGGCAGCAAAAGCTGGACGTTTGTCTTTTTTGCTCCGGAGGTTTCCAAAAGCGAAAACAGGTGCTTTTGAGGATGGAGTCCGCAGGAAAGCAGAGAGTGCCAAATTGTCTGTGACATTTGAAGAAGTTCCAGGAGGCAGTGAGAACCAGCATTACTTTTCCCCGCTGGCACCTTTGCTGTGGCAGCAAAAGCTGGACTTGTGTGTTTTTTGCTCCGGAGGCTGCCGAAAGCGAAAACAGGTGCTTTTGAGGATGGAGTCCGCAGGAAAGCAGAGAGGGCCAAATTGTCTGGGGCATTTGAAAGAGTGCCAGGAGGCAATGAGGACCAGCATCACTTTTCCCCGCTGGCACCTTTGCTGTGGCAGCAAAAGCTGGACGTTTGTCTTTTTTGCTCCGGAGGTTGCCGAAAGCGAAAACAGGTGCTTTTGAGGATGGAGTCCGCAGGAAAGCAGAGAGGGCCAAATTGTCTGTGGCATTTGAAAGGGTACCAGGAGGCAGTGAGAACCAGCATTACTTTTCCCCGCTGGCACCTTTGCTGTGGCAGCAAAAGCTGGACGTTTGTCTTCTTTGCTCCGGAGTTTGCCGAAAGCGAAAACAGGTGCTTTTGAGGATGGAGTCCGCAGGAAAGCAGAGAGGGCCAAATTGTCTGGGGCATTTGAAAGAGTTCCAGGAGGCAGTGAGAACCAGCATTACTTTTCCCCGCTGGCACCTTTGCTGTGGCAGCAAAAGCTGGACGTTTGTCTTTTTTGCTCCGGAGGCTGCCGAAAGCGAAAACAGGTGCTTTTGAGGATGGAGTCCGCAGGAAAGCAGAGAGGGCCAAATTGTCTGTGGCATTTGAAAGATTTCCAGGAGGCAGTGAGAACCAGCATTACTTTTCCCTGCTGGCACCTTTGCTGTGGCAGCAAAACGTGGACGTTTGTCTTTTTTGCTCCGGAGGCTGCCGAAAGCGAAAACAGGTGCTTTTGAGGATGGAGTCCGCAGGAAAGCAGAGAGGGCCAAATTGTCTGGGGCATTTGAAAGAGTTCCAGGAAGCAGTGATAACCAGCATCACTTTTCCCCGCTGGCACCTTTGCTGTGGCAGCAAAAGCTGGACGTTTGTCTTTTTTGCTCCGGAGCTTGCCGAAAGTGAAAACAGGTGCTTTTGAGGATGGAGTCCGCAGGAAAGAAGAGAGGGCCAAATTGTCTGGGGCATTTGAAAGGGTTCCAGGAGGCAGTGAGAACCAGCATTACTTTTCCCCGCTGGCGCCTTTGCTGTGGTAGCAAATACTGGACGTTTGTCTTTTTTGCTCCTGAGGTTGCCGAAAGCGAAAACAGGTGCTTTTGAGGATGGAGTCCGCAGGAAAGCAGAGAGAGCCAAATTGTCTGGGGCATTTGAAAGAGTTCCAGGAGGCAATGAGGAACAGCATTACTTTTCCCCGCTGGCACCTTTGCTGTGGCAGCAAAACCTGGACGTTTGTCTTTTTTGCTCCGGAGGTTGCCGAAAGCGAAAACAGGTGCTTTTGAGGATGGAGTCCGCAGGAAAGCAGAGAGGGCCAAATTGTCTGGGGCATTTGAAAGAGTTCCAGGAGGCAGTGAGAACCAGAATTACTTTTTCCCGCTGGCACCTTTGCTGTGGCAGCAAAACGTGGACGTTTGTCTTTTTTGCTCCGGAGGCTGCCGAAAGCGAAAACAGGTGCTTTTGAGGATGGAGTCCGCAGGAAAGGAGAGAGGGCCAAATTGTCTGGGGCATTTGAAAGGGTTCCAGGAGGCAGTGATAACCAGCATTACTTTTCCCCGCTGGCACCTTTGCTGTGGCAGCAAAAGCTGGATGTTTGTCTTCTTTGCTCCGGAGGCTGCCGAAAGCGAAAAAAGGTGCTTTTGAGGATGGAGTCCGCAGGAAAGCAGAGAGGGCCAAATTGTCTGGGGCATTTGAAAGGGTTCCAGGAGGCAGTGAGAACCAGCATTACTTTTCCCCGCTGGCACCTTTGCTGTGGCAGCAAAAGCTGGACGTTTGTCTTTTTTGCTCCGGAGGTTTCCAAAAGCGAAAACAGGTGCTTTTGAGGATGGAGTCCGCAGGAAAGCAGAGAGGGCCAAATTGTCTGTGGCATTTGAAGAAGTTCCAGGAGGCAGTGATAACCAGCATTACTTTTCCCCGCTGGCACCTTTGCTGTGGCAGCAAAAGCTGGACGTTTGTCTTTTTTGCTCCGGAGGTTGCCGAAAGCGAAAACAGGTGCTTTTGAGGATGGAGTCCGCAGGAAAGCAGAGAGGGCCAAATTGTCTGGGGCATTTGAAAGGGTTCCAGGAGACAGTGAGAACCAGCATTACTTTTCCCCTCTGGCACCTTTGCTGTGGCAGCAAAAGCTGGACGTTTGTCTTTTTTGCTCCGGAGGTTTCCAAAAGCGAAAACAGGTGCTTTTGAGGATGGAGTCCGTAGGAAAGCAGAGAGTGCCAAATTGTCTGTGACATTTGAAGAAGTTCCAGGAGGCAGTGAGAACCAGCATTACTTTTCCCCGCTGGCACCTTTGCTGTGGCAGCAAAAGCTGGACGTTTGTCTTTTTTGCTCCGGAGGCTGCCGAAAGCGAAAACAGGTGCTTTTGAGGATGGAGTCCGCAGGAAAGCAGAGAGGGCCAAATTGTCTGGGGCATTTGAAAGGGTTCCAATAGGCAGTGAGAACCAGCATTACTTTTCCCCGCTGGCACCTTTGCTGTGGCAGCAAAAGCTGGACGTTTGTCTTTTTTGCTCCGCATGTTGCCGCAAGCGAAAACAGGTGCTTTTGAGGATGGAGTCCGCAGGAAAGCAGAGAGGGCCAAATTGTCTGGGGCATTTGAAAGGGTTCCAGGAGGCAGTGAGAACCAGCATTACTTTTCCCCGCTGGCACCTTTGCTGTGGCAGCAAAAGCTGGACGTTTGTCATTTTTGCTCCTGAGGTTTCCAAAAGCGAAAACAGGTGCTTTTGAGGATGGAGTCCGCAGGAAAGCAGAGAGTGTCAAATTGTCTGTGACATTTGAAGAAGTTCCAGGAGGCAGTGAGAACCAGCATTACTTTTCCCCGCTGGCACCTTTGCTGTGGCAGCAAAAGCTGGACGTTTGTCTTTTTTGCTCCGGAGGCTGCCAAAAGCGAAAACAGGTGCTTTTGAGGATGGAGTCCGCAGGAAAGCAGAGAGGGCCAAATTGTCTGGGGCATTTGAAAGGGTTCCAGGAGACAGTGAGAACCAGCATTACTTTTCCCCGCTGGCACCTTTGCTGTGGCAGCAAAAGCTGGACGTTTGTCTTTTTTGCTCCGCATGTTGCCGAAAGCGAAAACAGGTGCTTTTGAGGATGGAGTCCGCAGGAAAGCAGAGAGGGCCAAATTGTCTGTGGCATTTGAAAGAGTTCCAGGAGGCAGTGATAACCAGCATTACTTTTCCCCGCTGGCACCTTTGCTGTGGCAGCAAAAGCTGGACGTTTGTCTTTTTTGCTCCGGAGGTTTCCAAAAGCGAAAACAGGTGCTTTTGAGGATGGAGTCCGCAGGAAAGCAGAGAGTGCCAAATTGTCCGTGACATTTGAAGAAGTTCCAGGAGGCAGTGAGAACCAGCATTACTTTTCCCCGCTGGCACCTTTGCTGTGGCAGCAAAAGCTGGACTTGTGTGTTTTTTGCTCCGGAGGCTGCCGAAAGCGAAAACAGGTGCTTTTGAGGATGGAGTCCGCAGGAAAGCAGAGAGGGCCAAATTGTCTGGGGCATTTGAAAGAGTTCCAGGAGGCAATGAGGACCAGCATCACTTTTCCCCGCTGGCACCTTTGCTGTGGCAGCAAAAGCTGGACGTTTGTCTTTTTTGCTCCGGAGGTTGCCGAAAGCGAAAACAGGTGCTTTTGAAGATGGAGTCCGCAGGAAAGCAGAGAGGGCCAAATTGACTGTGGCATTTGAAAGAGTTCCAGGAGGCAGTGAGAACCAGCATTACTTTTCCCCGCTGGAACCTTTGCTGTGGCAGCAAAAGCTGGACGTTTTTCTTCTTTGCTCCGGAGGCTGCCGAAAGCGAAAACAGGTGCTTTTGAGGATGGAGTCCGCAGGAAAGCAGAGAGGGCCAAATTGTCTGTGGCATTTGAAGAGGTTCCAGGAGGCAGTGAGAACCAGCATTACTTTTCCCCGCTGGCACCTTTGCTGTGGCAGCAAAACCTGGACGTTTGTCTTCTTTGCTCCGGAGGTTGCCGAAAGCGAAAACAGGTGCTTTTGAGGATGGAGTCCGCAGGAAAGCAGAGAGGGCCAAATTGTCTGGGGCATTTGAAAGGGTTCCAGGAGGCAGTGAGAACCAGCATTACTTTTCCCCGCTGGCACCTTTGCTGTGGCAGCAAAAGCTGGACGTTTGTCTTTTTTGCTCCAGAGGTTGCCGAAAGCGAAAACAGGTGCTTTTGAGGATGGAGTCCGCAGGAAAGCAGAGAGGGCCAAATTGTCTGTGACATTTGAAGAAGTTCCAGGAGGCAGTGAGAACCAGCATTACTTTTCCCCGCTGGCACCTTTGCTGTGGCAGCAAAAGCTGGACGTTTGTCTTTTTTGCTCCGGAGGTTGCCGAAAGCGAAAACAGGTGCTTTTGAGGATGGAGTCTGCAGGAAAGCAGAGAGGGCCAAATTGTCTGGGGCATTTGAAAGAGTTCCAGGAGGCAGTGATAACCAGCATTACTTTTCCCCGCTGGCACCTTTGCTGTGGCAGCAAATACTGGACGTTTGTCTTTTTTGCTCCTGAGGTTGCCGAAAGCGAAAACAGGTGCTTTTGAGGATGGAGTCCGCAGGAAAGCAGAGAGGGCCAAATTGTCTGGGGCATTTGAAAGAGTTCCAGGAGGCAGTGATAACCAGCATTACTTTTTACCGCTGGCACCTTTTCTGTGGCAGCAAAACCTGGACGTTTGTCTTTTTTGCTCCTTAGGTTTCCAAAAGCGAAAACAGGTGCTTTTGAGGATGGAGTCCGCAGGAAAGCAGAGAGGGCCAAATTGTCTGGGGCATTTGAAAGAGTTCCAGGAGGCAGTGAGAACCAGCATTACTTTTCCCCGCTGGCACCTTTGCTGTGGCAGCAAAAGCTGGACGTTTGTCTTTTTTGCTCCGGAGGCTGCCGAAAGCGAAAACAGGTGCTTTTGAGGATGGAGTCCGCAGGAAAGCAGAGAGGGCCAAATTGTCTGGGGCATTTGAAAGGGTTCCAGGAGGCAGTGAGAACCAGCATTACTTTTCCCCGCTGGCACCTTTGCTGTGGCAGCAAAAGCTGGACGTTTGTCTTCTTTGCTCCGGAGGCTGCCGAAAGCGAAAACAGGTGCTTTTGAGGATGGAGTCCGCAGGAAAGCAGAGAGGGCCAAATTGTCTGTGGCATTTGAAGAAGTTCCAGGAGGCAGTGAGAACCAGCATTACTTTTCCCCGCTGGCACCTTTGCTGTGGCAGCAAAACCTGGACGTTTGTCTTTTTTGCTCCGGAGGTTGCCGAAAGCGAAAACAGGTGCTTTTGAGGATGGAGTCCGCAGGAAAGCAGAGAGGGCCAAATTGTCTGTGACATTTGAAGAAGTTCCAGGAGGCAGTGAGAACCAGCATTACTTTTCCCCGCTGGCACCTTTGCTGTGGCAGCAAAAGCTGGACGTTTGTCTTTTTTGCTCCGGAGGTTGCCGAAAGCGAAAACAGGTGCTTTTGAGGATGGAGTCTGCAGGAAAGCAGAGAGGGCCAAATTGTCTGGGGCATTTGAAAGAGTTCCAGGAGGCAGTGATAACCAGCATTACTTTTCCCCGCTGGCACCTTTGCTGTGGCAGCAAATACTGGACGTTTGTCTTTTTTGCTCCTGAGGTTGCCGAAAGCGAAAACAGGTGCTTTTGAGGATGGAGTCCGCAGGAAAGCAGAGAGGGCCAAATTGTCTGGGCCATTTGAAAGAGTTCCAGGAGGCAGTGATAACCAGCATTACTTTTTACCGCTGGCACCTTTTCTGTGGCAGCAAAACCTGGACGTTTGTCTTTTTTGCTCCTTAGGTTTCCAAAAGCGAAAACAGGTGCTTTTGAGGATGGAGTCCGCAGGAAAGCAGAGAGGGCCAAATTGTCTGGGGCATTTGAAAGAGTTCCAGGAGGCAGTGAGAACCAGCATTACTTTTCCCCGCTGGCACCTTTGCTGTGGCAGCAAAAGCTGGACGTTTGTCTTTTTTGCTCCGGAGGCTGCCGAAAGCGAAAACAGGTGCTTTTGAGGATGGAGTCCGCAGGAAAGCAGAGAGGGCCAAATTGTCTGGGGCATTTGAAAGGGTTCCAGGAGGCAGTGAGAACCAGCATTACTTTTCCCCGCTGGCACCTTTGCTGTGGCAGCAAAAGCTGGACGTTTGTCTTCTTTGCTCCGGAGGCTGCCGAAAGCGAAAACAGGTGCTTTTGAGGATGGAGTCCGCAGGAAAGCAGAGAGGGCCAAATTGTCTGGGGCATTTGAAAGGGTTCCAGGAGGCAGTGAGAACCAGCATTACTTTTCCCCGCTGGCACCTTTGCTGTGGCAGCAAAAGCTGGACGTTTGTCTTTTTTGCTCCAGAGGTTGCCGAAAGCGAAAACAGGTGCTTTTGAGGATGGAGTCCGCAGGAAAGCAGAGAGGGCCAAATTGTCTGTGACATTTGAAGAAGTTCCAGGAGGCAGTGAGAACCAGCATTACTTTTCCCCGCTGGCACCTTTGCTGTGGCAGCAAAAGCTGGACGTTTGTCTTTTTTGCTCCGGAGGTTGCCGAAAGCGAAAACAGGTGCTTTTGAGGATGGAGTCTGCAGGAAAGCAGAGAGGGCCAAATTGTCTGGGGCATTTGAAAGAGTTCCAGGAGGCAGTGAGAACCAGCATTACTTTTCCCCGCTGGCACCTTTGCTGTGGCAGCAAATACTGGACGTTTGTCTTTTTTGCTCCTGAGGTTGCCGAAAGCGAAAACAGGTGCTTTTGAGGATGGAGTCCGCAGGAAAGCAGAGAGGGCCAAATTGTCTGGGGCATTTGAAAGAGTTCCAGGAGGCAGTGATAACCAGCATTACTTTTTACCGCTGGCACCTTTTCTGTGGCAGCAAAACCTGGACGTTTGTCTTTTTTGCTCCTTAGGTTTCCAAAAGCGAAAACAGGTGCTTTTGAGGATGGAGTCCGCAGGAAAGCAGAGAGGGCCAAATTGTCTGGGGCATTTGAAAGAGTTCCAGGAGGCAGTGAGAACCAGCATTACTTTTCCCCGCTGGCACCTTTGCTGTGGCAGCAAAAGCTGGACGTTTGTCTTTTTTGCTCCGGAGGCTGCCGAAAGCGAAAACAGGTGCTTTTGAGGATGGAGTCCGCAGGAAAGCAGAGAGGGCCAAATTGTCTGGGGCATTTGAAAGGGTTCCAGGAGGCAGTGAGAACCAGCATTACTTTTCCCCGCTGGCACCTTTGCTGTGGCAGCAAAAGCTGGACGTTTGTCTTCTTTGCTCCGGAGGCTGCCGAAAGCGAAAACAGGTGCTTTTGAGGATGGAGTCCGCAGGAAAGCAGAGAGGGCCAAATTGTCTGTGGCATTTGAAGAGGTTCCAGGAGGCAGTGAGAACCAGCATTACTTTTCCCCGCTGGCACCTTTGCTGTGGCAGCAAAAGCTGGACGTTTGTCTTCTTTGCTCCGGAGGCTGCCGAAAGCGAAAACAGGTGCTTTTGAGGATGGAGTCCGCAGGAAAGCAGAGAGGGCCAAATTGTCTGTGGCATTTGAAGAAGTTCCAGGAGGCAGTGAGAACCAGCATTACTTTTCCCCGCTGGCACCTTTGCTGTGGCAGCAAAACCTGGACGTTTGTCTTTTTTGCTCCGGAGGTTGCCGAAAGCGAAAACAGGTGCTTTTGAGGATGGAGTCCGCAGGAAAGCAGAGAGGGCCAAATTGTCTGTGACATTTGAAGAAGTTCCAGGAGGCAGTGAGAACCAGCATTACTTTTCCCCGCTGGCACCTTTGCTGTGGCAGCAAAAGCTGGACGTTTGTCTTTTTTGCTCCGGAGGTTGCCGAAAGCGAAAACAGGTGCTTTTGAGGATGGAGTCTGCAGGAAAGCAGAGAGGGCCAAATTGTCTGGGGCATTTGAAAGAGTTCCAGGAGGCAGTGATAACCAGCATTACTTTTTACCGCTGGCACCTTTTCTGTGGCAGCAAAACCTGGACGTTTGTCTTTTTTGCTCCTTAGGTTTCCAAAAGCGAAAACAGGTGCTTTTGAGGATGGAGTCCGCAGGAAAGCAGAGAGGGCCAAATTGTCTGGGGCATTTGAAAGAGTTCCAGGAGGCAGTGAGAACCAGCATTACTTTTCCCCGCTGGCACCTTTGCTGTGGCAGCAAAAGCTGGACGTTTGTCTTTTTTGCTCCGGAGGCTGCCGAAAGCGAAAACAGGTGCTTTTGAGGATGGAGTCCGCAGGAAAGCAGAGAGGGCCAAATTGTCTGGGGCATTTGAAAGGGTTCCAGGAGGCAGTGAGAACCAGCATTACTTTTCCCCGCTGGCACCTTTGCTGTGGCAGCAAAAGCTGGACGTTTGTCTTCTTTGCTCCGGAGGCTGCCGAAAGCGAAAACAGGTGCTTTTGAGGATGGAGTCCGCAGGAAAGCAGAGAGGGTCAAATTGTCTGTGGCATTTGAAGAGGTTCCAGGAGGCAGTGAGAACCAGCATTACTTTTCCCCGCTGGCACCTTTGCTGTGGCAGCAAAAGCTGGACGTTTGTCTTTTTTGCTCCTGAGGTTGCCGAAAGCGAAAACAGGTGCTTTTGAGGATGGAGTCCGCAGGAAAGCAGAGAGGGCCAAATTGTCTGGGGCATTTGAAAGGGTTCCAGGAGGCAGTGAGAACCAGCATTACTTTTCCCCGCTGGCACCTTTGCTGTGGCAGCAAAAGCTGGACGTTTGTCTTTTTTGCTCCTGAGGTTTCCAAAAGCGAAAACAGGTGCTTTTGAGGATGGAGTCCGCAGGAAAGCAGAGAGTGTCAAATTGTCTGTGACATTTGAAGAAGTTCCAGGAGGCAGTGAGAACCAGCATTACTTTTCCCCGCTGGCACCTTTGCTGTGGCAGCAAAAGCTGGACGTTTGTCTTTTTTGCTCCGGAGGCTGCCGAAAGCGAAAACAGGTGCTTTTGAGGATGGAGTCCGCAGGAAAGCAGAGAGGGCCAAATTGTCTGGGGCATTTGAAAGGGTTCCAATAGGCAGTGAGAACCAGCATTACTTTTCCCCGCTGGCACCTTTGCTGTGGCAGCAAAAGCTGGACGTTTGTCATTTTTGCTCCGGAGGCTGCCGAAAGCGAAAACAGGTGCTTTTGAGGATGGAGTCCGCAGGAAAGCAGAGAGGGCCAAATTGTCTGTGACATTTGAAGAAGTTCCAGGAGGCAGTGAGAACCAGCATTACTTTTCCCCGCTGGCACCTTTGCTGTGGCAGCAAAAGCTGGACGTTTGTCTTTTTTGCTCCGGAGGCTGCCGAAAGCGAAAACAGGTGCTTTTGAGGATGGAGTCCGCAGGAAAGCAGAGAGGGCCAAATTGTCTGGGGCATTTGAAAGGGTTCCAGGAGACAGTGAGAACCAGCATTACTTTTCCCCGCTGGCACCTTTGCTGTGGCAGCAAAAGCTGGACGTTTGTCTTTTTTGCTCCGCATGTTGCCGAAAGCGAAAACAGGTGCTTTTGAGGATGGAGTCCGCAGGAAAGCAGAGAGGGCCAAATTGTCTGGGGCATTTGAAAGAGTTCCAGGAGGCAGTGAGAACCAGCATTACTTTTCCCCGCTGGCACCTTTGCTGTGGCAGCAAAACATGGACGTTTGTCTTTTTTGCTCCTGAGTTTTCCAAAAGCGAAAACAGGTGCTTTTGAGGATGGAGTCCGCAGGAAAGCAGAGAGGGCCAAATTGTCTGTGACATTTGAAGAAGTTCCAGGAGGCAGTGAGAACCAGCATTACTTTTCCCCGCTGGCACCTTTGCTGTGGCAGCAAAAGCTGGACGTTTGTCTTTTTTGCTCCGGAGGCTGCCGAAAGCGAAAACAGGTGCTTTTGAGGATGGAGTCCGCAGGAAAGCAGAGAGGGCCAAATTGTCTGGGGCATTTGAAAGGGTTCCAGGAGACAGTGAGAACCAGCATTACTTTTCCCCGCTGGCACCTTTGCTGTGGCAGCAAAAGCTGGACGTTTGTCTTTTTTGCTCCGCATGTTGCCGAAAGCGAAAACAGGTGCTTTTGAGGATGGAGTCCGCAGGAAAGCAGAGAGGGCCAAATTGTCTGGGGCATTTGAAAGAGTTCCAGGAGGCAGTGAGAACCAGCATTACTTTTCCCCGCTGGCACCTTTGCTGTGGCAGCAAAAGCTGGACGTTTGTCTTTTTTGCTCCGCATGTTGCCGAAAGCGAAAACAGGTGCTTTTGAGGATGGAGTCCGCAGGAAAGCAGAGAGGGCCAAATTGTCTGTGGCATTTGAAGAGGTTCCAGGAGGCAGTGAGAACCAGCATTACTTTTCCCCGCTGGCACCTTTGCTGTGGCAGCAAAAGATGGACGTTTGTCTTCTTTGCTCCGGAGGTTGCCGAAAGCGAAAAAAGGTGCTTTTGAGGATGGAGTCCGCAGGAAAGCAGAGAGGGCCAAATTGTCTGGGGCATTTGAAAGGGTTCCAGGAGGCAGTGAGAACCAGCATTACTTTTCCCCGCTGGCACCTTTGCTGTGGCAGCAAAACATGGACGTTTGTCTTTTTTGCTCCTGAGTTTTCCAAAAGCGAAAACAGGTGCTTTTGAGGATGGAGTCCGCAGGAAAGCAGAGAGGGCCAAATTGTCTGTGACATTTGAAGAAGTTCCAGGAGGCAGTGAGAACCAGCATTACTTTTCCCCGCTGGCACCTTTGCTGTGGCAGCAAAACCTGGACGTTTGTCTTTTTTGCTCCGGAGGTTGCCGAAAGCGAAAACAGGTGCTTTTGAGGATGGAGTCCGCAGGAAAGCAGAGAGGGCCAAATTGTCTGGGGCATTTGAAAGAGTTCCAGGAGGCAGTGATAACCAGCATTACTTTTCCCCGCTGGCACCTTTGCTGTGGCAGCAAAAGCTGGACGTTTGTCTTTTTTGCTCCGGACGCTGCCGAAAGCGAAAACAGGTGCTTTTGAGGATGGAGTCCGCAGGAAAGCAGAGAGGGCCATATTGTCTGGGGCATTTGAAAGGGTTCCAGGAGGCAGTGAGAACCAGCATTACTTTTCCCCGCTGGCACCTTTGCTGTGGCAGCAAAAGCTGGACGTTTGTCTTCTTTGCTCCGGAGGCTGCCGAAAGCGAAAACAGGTGCTTTTGAGGATGGAGTCCGCAGGAAAGCAGAGAGGGCCAAATTGTCTGTGGCATTTGAAGAGGTTCCAGGAGGCAGTGAGAACCAGCATTACTTTTCCCCGCTGGCACCTTTGCTGTGGCAGGAAAACCTGGACGTTTGTCTTCTTTGCTCCGGAGGTTGCCGAAAGCGAAAACAGGTGCTTTTGAGGATGGAGTCCGCAGGAAAGCAGAGAGGGCCAAATTGTCTGTGGCATTTGAAAGGGTTCCAGGAGGCAGTGAGAACCAGCATTACTTTTCCCCGCTGGCACCTTTGCTGTGGCAGCAAAAGCTGGACGTTTGTCTTTTTTGCTCCGGAGGTTGCCGAAAGCGAAAACAGGTGCTTTTGAGGATGGAGTCCGCAGGAAAGCAGAGAGGGCCAAATTGTCTGTGGCATTTGAAGAAGTTCCAGGAGGCAGTGATAACCAGCATTACTTTTCCCCGCTGGCACCTTTGCTGTGGCAGCAAAAGCTGGACGTTTGTCTTTTTTGCTCTGGAGGCTGCCGAAAGCGAAAACAGGTGCTTTTGAGGATGGA
Organism: Vanellus vanellus; assembly: GCF_965231255.1. Taxonomy (NCBI): domain Eukaryota; kingdom Metazoa; phylum Chordata; class Aves; order Charadriiformes; family Charadriidae; genus Vanellus; species Vanellus vanellus. The sequence goes on from NW_028128383.1 coordinate 35,627, forward strand.
GTCCGCAGGAAAGCAGAGAGGGCCGAATTGTCTGTGGCATTTGAAGAGGTTCCAGGAGGCAATGAGGACCAGCATCACTTTTCCCCGCTGGCACCTTTGCTGTGGCAGCAAAAGCTGGACGTTTGTCTTTTTTGCTCCGGAGGTTGCCGAAAGCGGAAAAAGGTGCTTTTGAGGATGGAGTCCGCAGGAAAGCAGAGAGGGCCAAATTGTCTGTGGCATTTGAAGAGGTTCCAGGAGGCAATGAAGACCAGCATTACTTTTCCCCGCTGGCAGTTTTGCTGTGGCAGCAAAAGCTGGACGTTTGTCTTTTTTGCTCCTGAGGTTGCCGAAAGCGAAAACAGGTGCTTTTGAGGATGGAGTCCGCAGGAAAGCAGAGAGGGCCAAATTGTCTGTGGCATTTGAAGAGGTTCCAGGAGGCAATGAGGACCAGCATCACTTTTCCCCGCTGGCACCTTTGCTGTGGCAGCAAAAGCTGGACGTTTGTCTTTTTTGCTCCTGAGTTTTCCAAAAGTGAAAACAGGTGCTTTTGAGGATGGAGTCCGCAGGAAAGCAGAGAGGGCCAAATTGTCTGTGGCATTTGAAGAAGTTCCAGGAGGCAGTGAGAACCAGCATTACTTTTCCCCGCTGGCACCTTTGCTGTGGCAGCAAAAGCTGGACGTTTGTCTTTTTTGCTCCTGAGGTTTCCAAAAGCGAAAACAGGTGCTTTTGAGGATGGACTCCGCAGGAAAGCAGAGAGGGCCAAATTGTCTGTGACATTTGAAGAAGTTCCAGGAGGCAGTTATAACCAGCATTACTTTTCCCCGCTGGCACCTTTGCTGTGGCAGCAAAAGCTGGACGTTTGTCTTTTTTGCTCCGGAGGTTGCCGAAAGCAAAAACAGGTGCTTTTGAGGATGGAGTCCGCAGGAAAGCAGAGAGGGCCAAATTGTCTGTGGCATTTGAAGAGGTTCCAGGAGGCAATGAGGACCAGCATTACTTTTCCCTGCTGGCACATTTGCTGTGGCAGCAAAAGCTGGACGTTTGTCTTTTTTGCTCCGGAGGTTTCCAAAAGCGAAAACAGGTGCTTTTGAGGATGGAGTCCGCAGGAAAGCAGAGAGGGCCAAATTGTCTGTGGCATTTGAAGAAGTTCCAGGAGGCAGTGATAACCAGCATTACTTTTCCCCGCTGGCACCTTTGCTGTGGCAGCAAAAGCTGGACGTTTGTCTTTTTTGCTCCGGAGGCTGCCGAAAGCGAAAACAGGTGCTTTTGAGGATGGAGTCCGCAGGAAAGGAGAGAGGGCCGAATTGTCTGTGGCATTTGAAGAGGTTCCAGGAGGCAATGAGGACCAGCATCACTTTTCCCCGCTGGCACCTTTGCTGTGGCAGCAAAAGCTGGACGTTTGTCTTTTTTGCTCCGGAGGTTGCCGAAAGCGAAAACAGGTGCTTTTGAGGATGGAGTCCGCAGGAAAGCAGAGAGGGCCAAATTGTCTGGGGCATTTGAAAGGGTTCCAGGAGGCAGTGATAACCAGCATTACTTTTCCCCGCTGGCACCTTTGCTGTGGCAGGAAAACCTGGACGTTTGTCTTTTTTGCTCCGGAGGTTTCCAAAAGCGAAAACAGGTGCTTTTGAGGATGGAGTCCGCAGGAAAGCAGAGAGGGCCAAATTGACTGTGGCATTTGAAAGAGTTCCAGGAGGCAGTGAGAACCAGCATTACTTTTCCCCGCTGGCACCTTTGCTGTGGCAGCAAAAGCTGGACGTTTGTCTTCTTTGCTCCGGAGGCTGCCGAAAGCGAAAACAGGTGCTTTTGAGGATGGAGTCCGCAGGAAAGCAGAGAGGGCCAAATTGTCTGTGGCATTTGAAGAGGTTCCAGGAGGCAGTGAGAACCAGCATTACTTTTCCCCGCTGGCACCTTTGCTGTGGCAGCAAAAGATGGACGTTTGTCTTCTTTGCTCCGGAGGTTGCCGAAAGCGAAAAAAGGTGCTTTTGAGGATGGAGTCCGCAGGAAAGCAGAGAGGGCCAAATTGTCTGGGGCATTTGAAAGGGTTCCAGGAGGCAGTGAGAACCAGCATTACTTTTCCCCGCTGGCACCTTTGCTGTGGCAGCAAAACCTGGACGTTTGTCTTTTTTGCTCCTGAGTTTTCCAAAAGCGAAAACAGGTGCTTTTGAGGATGGAGTCCGCAGGAAAGCAGAGAGGGCCAAATTGTCTGTGACATTTGAAGAAGTTCCAGGAGGCAGTGAGAACCAGCATTACTTTTCCCCGCTGGCACCTTTGCTGTGGCAGCAAAAGCTGGACGTTTGTCTTTTTTGCTCCGGAGGTTGCCGAAAGCGAAAACAGGTGCTTTTGAGGATGGAGTCCGCAGGAAAGCAGAGAGGGCCAAATTGTCTGGGGCATTTGAAAGAGTTCCAGGAGGCAGTGATAACCAGCATTACTTTTCCCCGCTGGCACCTTTGCTGTGGCAGCAAAAGCTGGACGTTTGTCTTTTTTGCTCCGGACGCTGCCGAAAGCGAAAACAGGTGCTTTTGAGGATGGAGTCCGCAGGAAAGCAGAGAGGGCCATATTGTCTGGGGCATTTGAAAGGGTTCCAGGAGGCAGTGAGAACCAGCATTACTTTTCCCCGCTGGCACCTTTGCTGTGGCAGCAAAAGCTGGACGTTTGTCTTCTTTGCTCCGGAGGCTGCCGAAAGCGAAAACAGGTGCTTTTGAGGATGGAGTCCGCAGGAAAGCAGAGAGGGCCAAATTGTCTGTGGCATTTGAAGAGGTTCCAGGAGGCAGTGAGAACCAGCATTACTTTTCCCCGCTGGCACCTTTGCTGTGGCAGGAAAACCTGGACGTTTGTCTTCTTTGCTCCGGAGGTTGCCGAAAGCGAAAACAGGTGCTTTTGAGGATGGAGTCCGCAGGAAAGCAGAGAGGGCCAAATTGTCTGTGGCATTTGAAAGGGTTCCAGGAGGCAGTGAGAACCAGCATTACATTTCCCCGCTGGCACCTTTGCTGTGGCAGCAAAAGCTGGACGTTTGTCTTTTTTGCTCCGGAGGTTGCCGAAAGCGAAAACAGGTGCTTTTGAGGATGGAGTCCGCAGGAAAGCAGAGAGGGCCAAATTGTCTGTGGCATTTGAAGAAGTTCCAGGAGGCAGTGATAACCAGCATTACTTTTCCCCGCTGGCACCTTTGCTGTGGCAGCAAAAGCTGGACGTTTGTCTTTTTTGCTCTGGAGGCTGCCGAAAGCGAAAACAGGTGCTTTTGAGGATGGAGTCCGCAGGAAAGCAGAGAGGGCCGAATTGTCTGTGGCATTTGAAGAGGTTCCAGGAGGCAATGAGGACCAGCATCACTTTTCCCCGCTGGCACCTTTGCTGTGGCAGCAAAAGCTGGACGTTTGTCTTTTTTGCTCCGGAGGTTGCCGAAAGCGGAAAAAGGTGCTTTTGAGGATGGAGTCCGCAGGAAAGCAGAGAGGGCCAAATTGTCTGTGGCATTTGAAGAGGTTCCAGGAGGCAATGAAGACCAGCATTACTTTTCCCCGCTGGCAGTTTTGCTGTGGCAGCAAAAGCTGGACGTTTGTCTTTTTTGCTCCTGAGGTTGCCGAAAGCGAAAACAGGTGCTTTTGAGGATGGAGTCCGCAGGAAAGCAGAGAGGGCCAAATTGTCTGTGGCATTTGAAGAGGTTCCAGGAGGCAATGAGGACCAGCATCACTTTTCCCCGCTGGCACCTTTGCTGTGGCAGCAAAAGCTGGACGTTTGTCTTTTTTGCTCCTGAGTTTTCCAAAAGTGAAAACAGGTGCTTTTGAGGATGGAGTCCGCAGGAAAGCAGAGAGGGCCAAATTGTCTGTGGCATTTGAAGAAGTTCCAGGAGGCAGTGAGAACCAGCATTACTTTTCCCCGCTGGCACCTTTGCTGTGGCAGCAAAAGCTGGACGTTTGTCTTTTTTGCTCCTGAGGTTTCCAAAAGCGAAAACAGGTGCTTTTGAGGATGGACTCCGCAGGAAAGCAGAGAGGGCCAAATTGTCTGTGACATTTGAAGAAGTTCCAGGAGGCAGTTATAACCAGCATTACTTTTCCCCGCTGGCACCTTTGCTGTGGCAGCAAAAGCTGGACGTTTGTCTTTTTTGCTCCGGAGGTTGCCGAAAGCAAAAACAGGTGCTTTTGAGGATGGAGTCCGCAGGAAAGCAGAGAGGGCCAAATTGTCTGTGGCATTTGAAGAGGTTCCAGGAGGCAATGAGGACCAGCATTACTTTTCCCTGCTGGCACCTTTGCTGTGGCAGCAAAAGCTGGACGTTTGTCTTTTTTGCTCCGGAGGTTTCCAAAAGCGAAAACAGGTGCTTTTGAGGATGGAGTCCGCAGGAAAGCAGAGAGGGCCAAATTGTCTGTGGCATTTGAAGAAGTTCCAGGAGGCAGTGATAACCAGCATTACTTTTCCCCGCTGGCACCTTTGCTGTGGCAGCAAAAGCTGGACGTTTGTCTTTTTTGCTCCGGAGGCTGCCGAAAGCGAAAACAGGTGCTTTTGAGGATGGAGTCCGCAGGAAAGGAGAGAGGGCCGAATTGTCTGTGGCATTTGAAGAGGTTCCAGGAGGCAATGAGGACCAGCATCACTTTTCCCCGCTGGCACCTTTGCTGTGGCAGCAAAACGTGGACGTTTGTCTTTTTTGCTCCGGAGGCTGCTGAAAGCGAAAACAGGTGCTTTTGAGGATGGAGTCCGCAGGAAAGCAGAGAGGGCCAAATTGTCTGGGGCATTTGAAAGAGTTCCAGGAGGCAGTGAGAACCAGCATTACTTTTCCCCGCTGGCACCTTTGCTGTGGCAGCAAAAGCTGGACGTTTGTCTTTTTTGCTCCGGAGGCTGCCGAAAGCGAAAACAGGTGCTTTTGAGGATGCAGTCCGAAGGAAAGCAGAGAGGGCCGAATTGTCTGGGGCATTTGAAAGGGTTCCAGGAGACAGTGAGAACCAGCATTACTTTTCCCCGCTGGCGCCTTTGCTGTTGCAGCAAATACTGGACGTTTGTCTTTTTTGCTCCGGAGGATGCCGAAAGCGAAAACAGGTGCTTTTGAGGATGGAGTCCGCAGGAAAGCAGAGAGAGCCAAATTGTCTGGGGCATTTGAAAGAGTTCCAGGAGGCAATGAGGACCAGCATTACTTTTCCCCGCTGGCACCTTTGCTGTGGCAGCAAAACCTGGACGTTTGTCTTTTTTGCTCCGGAGGTTGCCGAAAGCGAAAACAGGTGCTTTTGAGGATGGAGTCCGCAGGAAAGCAGAGAGGGCCAAATTGTCTGGGGCATTTGAAAGAGTTCCAGGAGGCAGTGATAACCAGAATTACTTTTCCCCGCTGGCACCTTTGCTGTGGCAGCAAAAGCTGGACGTTTGTCTTTTTTGCTCCGGAGGCTGCCGAAAGCGAAAACAGGTGCTTTTGAGGATGGAGTCCGCAGGAAAGCAGAGAGGGCCAAATTGTCTGGGACATTTGAAAGGGTTCCAGGAGGCAGTGAGAACCAGCATTACTTTTCCCCGCGGGCACCTTTGCTGTGGCAGCAAAAGCTGGACGTTTGTCTTCTTTGCTCCGGAGGCTGCCGAAAGCGAAAACAGGTGCTTTTGAGGATGGAGTCCGCAGGAAAGCAGAGAGGGCCAAATTGTCTGTGGCATTTGAAGAGGTTCCAGGAGGCAGTGAGAACCAGCATTACTTTTCCCCGCTGGCACCTTTGCTGTGGCAGCAAAAGCTGGACGTTTGTCTTTTTTGCTCCGGAGGTTGCCGAAAGCGAAAAAAGGTGCTTTTGAGGATGGAGTCCGCAGGAAAGCAGAGAGGGCCAAATTGTCTGTGGCATTTGAAAGGGTTCCAGGAGGCAATGAGAACCAGCATTACTTTTCCCCGCTGGCACCTTTGCTGTGGCAGCAAAAGCTGGACGTTTGTCTTTTTTGCTCCGGAGGCTGCCGATAGCAAAAACAGGTGCTTTTGAGGATGGAGTCCGCAGGAAAGCAGAGAGGGCCAAATTGTCTGGGGCATTTGAAGAGGTTCCAGGAGGCAGTGAGAACCAGCATTACTTTTCCCCGCTGGCACCTTTGCTGTGGCAGCAAAAGCTGGACGTTTGTCTTTTTTGCTCCTGAGTTTTCCAAAAGCGAAAACAGGTGCTTTTGAGGATGGAGTCTGCAGGAAAGCAAAGAGAGCCAAATTGTCTGGGGCATTTGAAAGAGTTCCAGGAGGCAATGAGGACCAGCAATACTTTTCCCCGCTGGCACCTTTGCTGTGGCAGCAAAAGCTGGACGTTTGTCTTTTTTGCTCCGCAGGCTGCCGTTAGCAAAAACAGGTGCTTTTGAGGATGGAGTCCGCAGGAAAGCAGAGAGGGCCAAATTGTCTGTGGCATTTGAAGAAGTTCCAGGAGGCAGTGATAACCAGCATTACTTTTCCCCGCTGGCACCTTTGCTGTGGCAGCAAAAGCTGGACGTTTGTCTTTTTTGCTCCGGAGGCTGCCGAAAGCGAAAACAGGTGCTTTTGAGGGTGGAGTCTGCAGGAAAGCAGAGAGGGCCGAATTGTCTGTGGCATTTGAAGAGGTTCCAGGAGGCAATGAGGACCAGCATCACTTTTCCCCGCTGGCACCTTTGCTGTGGCAGCAAAAGCTGGACGTTTGTCTTTTTTGATCCGGAGGCTGCCGAAAGCGAAAACAGGTGCTTTTGAGGATGGAGTCCGCAGGAAAGCAGAGAGGGCCAAATTGTCTGGGGCATTTGAAAGGGTTCCAGGAGACAGTGAGAATCAGCATTACTTTTCCCTGCTGTCGCCTTTGCTGTTGCAGCAAATACTGGACGTTTGTCTTCTTTGCTCCGGAGGTTGCCGAAAGCGAAAACAGGTGCTTTTGAGGATGGAGTCCGCAGGAAAGCAGAGAGAGCCAAATTGTCTGGGGCATTTGAAAGAGTTCCAGGAGGCAATGAGGACCAGCATTACTTTTCCCCGCTGGCACCTTTGCTGTGGCATCAAAACCTGGACGTTTGTCTTTTTTGCTCCGGAGGTTGCCGAAAGCGAAAACAGGTGCTTTTGAGGATGGAGTCCGCAGGAAAGCAGAGAGGGCCAAATTGTCTGGGGCATTTGAAAGAGTTCCAGGAGGCAGTGATAACCAGCATTACTTTTCCCCGCTGGCACCTTTGCTGTGGCAGCAAAAGCTGGACGTTTGTCTTTTTTGCTCCGGAGGCTGCCGAAAGCGAAAACAGGTGCTTTTGAGGATGGAGTCCGCAGGAAAGCAGAGAGGGCCAAATTGTCTGTGGCATTTGAAGAGGTTCCAGGAGGCAATGAGAACCAGCATCACTTTTCCCCGCTGGCACCTTTGCTGTGGCAGCAAAAGCTGGACGTTTGTCTTTTTTGCTCCTGAGTTTTCCAAAAGCGAAAACAGGTGCTTTTGAGGATGGAGTCCGCAGGAAAGCAGAGAGGGCCAAATTGTCTGTGGCATTTGAAGAAGTTCCAGGAGGCAGTGATAACCAGCATTACTTTTCCCCGCTGGCACCTTTGCTGTGGCAGCAAAAGCTGGACGTTTGTCTTTTTTGATCCGGAGGCTGCCGAAAGCGAAAACAGGTGCTTTTGAGGATGGAGTCCGCAGGAAAGCAGAGAGGGCCGAATTGTCTGTGGCATTTGAAGAGGTTCCAGGAGGCAATGAGGACCAGCATCACTTTTCCCCGCTGGCACCTTTGCTGTGGCAGCAAAACGTGGACGTTTGTCTTTTTTGCTCCGGAGGCTGCCGAAAGCGAAAACAGGTGCTTTTGAGGATGGAGTCCGCAGGAAAGCAGAGAGGGCCAAATTGTCTGGGGCATTTGAAAGAGTTCCAGGAGGCAGTGAGAACCAGCATTACTTTTCCCCGCTGGCACCTTTGCTGTGGCAGCAAAACCTGGACGTTTGTCTTTTTTGCTCCAGAGGCTGCCGAAAGCGAAAACAGGTGCTTTTGAGGATGGAGTCCGCAGGAAAGCAGAGAGGGCCAAATTGTCTGGGGCATTTGAAAGGGTTCCAGGAGACAGTGAGAACCAGCATTACTTTTCCCCGCTGGCGCCTTTGCTTTTGCAGCAAATACTGGACGTTTGTCTTTTTTGCTCCGGAGGTTGCCGAAAGCGAAAACAGGGGCTTTTGAGGATGGAGTCTGCAGGAAAGCAGAGAGAGCCAAATTGTCTGTGGCATTTGAAGAAGTTCCAGGAGGCAGTGAGAACCAGCATTACTTTTCCCCGCTGGCACCTTTGCTGTGGCAGCAAAACCTGGACGTTTGTCTTTTTTGCTCCAGAGGCTGCCGAAAGCGAAAACAGGTGCTTTTGAGGATGGAGTCCGCAGGAAAGCAGAGAGGGCCAAATTGTCTGGGGCATTTGAAAGGGTTCCAGGAGACAGTGAGAACCAGCATTACTTTTCCCCGCTGGCGCCTTTGCTTTTGCAGCAAATACTGGACGTTTGTCTTTTTTGCTCCGGAGGTTGCCGAAAGCGAAAACAGGGGCTTTTGAGGATGGAGTCTGCAGGAAAGCAGAGAGAGCCAAATTGTCTAGGGCATTTGAAAGAGTTCCAGGAGGCAATGAGGACCAGCATTACTTTTCCCCGCTGGCACCTTTGCTGTGGCAGCAAAACCTGGACGTTTGTCTTTTTTGCTCCGGAGGTTGCCGAAAGCGAAAACAGGTGCTTTTGAGGATGGAGTCCGCAGGAAAGCAGAGAGGGCCAAATTGTCTGGGGCATTTGAAAGAGTTCCAGGAGGCAGTGATAACCAGCATTACTTTTCCCCGCTGGCACCTTTGCTGTGGCAGCAAAAGCTGGACGTTTGTCTTCTTTGCTCCGGAGGCTGCCGAAAGCGAAAACAGGTGCTTTTGAGGATGGAGTCCGCAGGAAAGCAGAGAGGGCCAAATTGTCTGGGGCATTTGAAAGGGTTCCAGGAGGCAGTGAGAACCAGCATTACTTTTCCCCGCGGGCACCTTTGCTGTGGCAGCAAAAGCTGGACGTTTGTCTTCTTTGCTCCGGAGGCTGCCGAAAGCGAAAACAGGTGCTTTTGAGGATGGAGTCCGCAGGAAAGCAGAGAGGGCCAAATTGTCTGTGGCATTTCACAGAATCACAGAATCACAGAGTTATCAGAGTTGGAAGGGACCTCTAGAGATCATCTAGTCCAACTCTCCTGCTAAAGCAGGATTGCCTAGAGCACATTACTCAGGACTGCATCCAGGCGGGTCTTGAAAATCTCCAGGGAAGGGGACTCCACAACCTCCCTGGGCAGCCTGTTCCAGTGCTCTGTCACCCTCACCGTAAAGAACTGTTTCCGTGTATTTGAACGGAACTTCCTGTGTTCTAACTTGTGCCCATTGCCCCTCGTCCTGTCACTTGGAACCAATGAAAAGAGCCTGGCTCCATCCTTCTTCAACCCACCCTTTAGATACTTGTATGCCATAATAAGGTCTCCCCTCAGCCTTCTCTTCTCCAGGCTAAAGAGTCCCAGCTCTCTCAGCCTTTCCTCATAAGGGAGGTGCTCCAAGCCCTTAATCATCTTAGTTGCCCTTCGCTGGACTTGCTCCAGCAGTTCCCTGTCCCTCTTGAACTGGGGAGCCCAAAACTGGACACAGTATTCCAGTTGTGGCCTCACCAGTGCCGAGTAGAGGGGGAGAATGACCTCCCTCGACCTACTGGCCACACTCTTCCCTATGCAGCCCAGGATTCCATTGGCCTTTTTGGCGACAAGGGCACATTGCTGGGCCATGGATAATTTACTGTCTACCACAACCCCCAGATCCTTCTCCTCCAAGCTATCTCCCAGCAGGTCAGCCCCTAACCTGTACTGGTGCCTAGCATTCTTCCTCCCCAGGTGCAGGACCTTGCACTTGGTTTTGTTGAACCTCATTAGGTTCTTCTCTGCCCAGCTCTCCAGCCTGTCCAGGTCACGCTGGATGGCAGCACAGCCCTCTGGGGTGTCAGCCACCCCACCCAGTTTGGTATCATCAGCAAACTTGCTGAGGATACACTCTGTCCCCTCATCCAGGTCATTAATGAATATATTAAACAAAATAGGACCAAGTATTGACCCCTGGGGGACACCACTGGTTACAGGCCTCCAACTAGACTCTGTGCCGCTGATCACAACCCTCTGAGTCCTGTCCCGCAGCCAACTCTCAATCCACCTCACTGTCACCTCATCTAGCCCATACTTCCTCAGCTTCCTAATGAGGATGTCATGGGAGACAGTGTCAAAAGCCTTGCTAAAGTCAAGGTAGATGACATCCACGACTTTCCCCTCATCCAGCCAACCAGTTATAACATCATAGAAAGCTATCAGATTGGTCAAGCACGATTTACCCTTGGTAAATCCATGTTGACCACTTCCAATAACTTCCTGTTCCTCAACGTGATTGGAGATGACATCCAGAATGAGTCGCTCCAATACCTTCCCAGGGACAGAGGTGAGACTAACCGGTCTGTAGTTCCCTGGGTCCTCCTTCTTGCCTTTTTGAAGATTGGAGTGATGTCGGCCTTCCTCCAGTCCTCAGGCACCTCTCCTGTTCTCCATGACCGTTCAAAGACGATGGAGAGTGGTCTAGCAATAACATCCGCCAGCTCTCTCAGCACTCGCGGATGCATGCCATCAGGGCCCATGGACTTGTGAATGTCCAGCTTGGCCAAGTGGTCTCTGACCCGGTCCTCCTCAACTGAGGGAAAATCTTCCTCTCTCCAGACCTCCCCCTTTGCCTTCAGAGGGTGGGATTCATGAGGGACAGCTCTAGCAGTGAAGACCGAAGAAAAGAAGGCATTCAGTAACTCTGCCTTCTCTGCGTCCTCCACCACTAGGGCACCTGTCTCGTTCACCAGCGGGCCTACATTTTCCCTAGTCTTCCTTTTTCTATTGATATATTCAAAGAACCTTTTCTTATTGTCTTTGACTGCAGTGGCCAAGCTGAGTTCTGATTGAGCTTTGGCCCTTCTCATTTTCCCCCTACATAGCTTTGTTATATCTTGATAATCCTCATAAGTTGCCAACCCCCTTTTCCAGAGAATGTAAACTTTCCTTTTTTTCCTGAGGTCCAGCCAAAGTTCTCTATTTAGCCAGGCTGGTCGTCTTCCCCGTCTGCTCGTTTTTCGAGACAAGGGGATGGCCTTCTCCTGAGCTTTTAAGAGCACCTGCTTGAAGTATGCCCAGCCTTCCTGGGCACCTTTGCTCTTCAAAACTGCCTCCCAAGGGACACTCTCGACCATGCTCCTAAACAGGCTAAAGTCAGCCCTTCGGAAATCCAAGGTGGCAGTTCTGCTGGCTCCCCGCCTTACGTGATCAAGAATTGAAAATTCTATCATTTCGTGATCACTGTGCCCAAGGCGACCTCCAACCATCCTCCACAAGACCTTCTCTGTTAACAAACAGTAGGTCCAGTAGGGCACTTCCCCTAGTTGGTTCCTTCACCAGCTGTGTTAGGAAGTTGTCTTCCACACACTCCAGGAACCTCCATGACTGTTCCCTCTCTGCTGCATTGTATTTCCAGCAGACGTCTGGGAAGTTGAAGTCCCCCACAAGAACAAGGGCAGATGATTGTGAGACCTCTGCCAGCTGCTTGTAGAATACTTCATCGGCTTCTACATCCTGATTAGGAGGTCTACAACAAACTCCCATCACGATGTCTGCCTTATTGGCCTTCCCCTTAATTTTTATCCATACACACTCAGTGTTGTCATCCACACTGTTAAGTTCCTGGCATTCAAAACTGCCCCTAACATAGAGGGCCACCCCACCACCTCTTCTTCCTTGCCTATCCTTTTTGAAGAGTTGGTAGCCATCCATTACAGCACTCCACTTGTGTGTGTCCTCCCACCACGTTTCTGTGATGGCGACTATATCATAGTTTCCTTGCTGTACAATGGCCTCCAGCTCCTCCTGTTTATTTCCCATGCTGCGTGCATTAGTATAGATGCACTTCAGCTGGGCTGATTGCCCTGCCACTTTCTTGGGGGGACAAGCCCTAATTCGCACCTGATCATACTCAGGCACTACTGTAGCTACCAAATTATCACTACCCCTTGTGCCTTGGCTGTCACACAATTCACCATCCCCCACCACCACTGGGACAGGCTGCAAGACCTTGCTAACACTTTTACCCAGAAGCACTGGTACGCTTCTCCCAGGCACCACTTTTGTAATCCTGGTCTCATCCCCGTCCCCCTTCAAACCTAGTTTAAAGCCCTGTAGATGAGCCCTGTCCCTCCTCCCTTGTCAGGAGCATTGTGGCACTTCACTGCCGTCCCCTCCTGCCGGAGCTGCCCTTGTTCTCACCGTCGGATAAACTGAGTCAGTGCGGGGGGTGGGGGTTGCGAGTGGCGGATTCAGCTCCCGTTCAGATGCCGACCCTTTGGGTCCTGCTCTGCAGTCGTGTCTATGGCAGCAACGCGCCCAGGTCTCCTCCAGGCAACTTCAGGACATTAACTATTTCCCTGGGGAGTCCTGACGGGCTGCAGGGTGCTCTCCAGGAGGGCACAGCTCTCCCATAGTCTCTCTGTGCTCCCTCGGATCCACATGGAGAAGACATCTCAGTGCTCAGGCCATGTAAATGCTGCTGGGCAGCTGTACGTGGGCAGCTGCAATGAGCCCTCCTGGTCCCAGTCTGGGAGGGGAGAGATGAGAAAAGGCAATGAGTCTGTATATCTGCCCTTTGAACCTCGATTCCTCTTCTCTCCGCAGTGTCCTGCTTCTTTTGATGGGAACACCTGAGGGGGATCCTCCTCCAGCTGCAAGCTGCCAGCACAGGGCAGCGGAGAAGAGGGCTGAAGGGCAGAGCCGCTCTCCTCTCTCTGCACTAAGGGACCGTCCCTTTGCCTCTCAGCACCCACAAGACTTCACCTGGAGTGCATTAGAAATGTCAGGGATTTCAGCCATCCCAAACCCCTCATAAATGTGGCAGGTGCAACCAGAACAAAACAGAGAAAACAAAATCCCCTCTCCCTGTCTGTGCAGTTGGGCAAATTTCAGACAACAGCGTTGAAAACCTCTTTGCTATAACAAGAGTACATTTAATTGGAGATCGCCCTGCGGTCCTAGTTCCCTATTGCTGCACAGCAAGGAGGACTTCTCGGGAGCCCATTGCAGAGTCCCGGCTCCCAGTGGCAGCCTCAGCCAGCAAAACCCGGAGCTCAAGTGAGGGAGCTGCAGAGAGGTGCTCCTGGACAGAGTCTGAATGTGGGGCTGCAAAGACATATGCAATAAGCTTTTCTGAGAGAAGTCTGGTCTGACTCAGTACTGCCTTTTCCTCCTTAACAGATACCCACAGATACCCAGAGGCAGCAAATGTCCAACAGCTGCTCCATCACCCCCTTCCTCCTCCTGCATTCACAGACACACGGGAGCTGCAGCTCTTGACCTTCTGGCTCTTCCTGGGCATCTACCTGGCTGCCCTCCTGGGAAACGGCCTCATCCTCACCGCCATCGCCTGCGACCACCACCTCCACACCCCCATGTACTTCTTCCTCCTCAATCTCTCTGTTCTTGACCTGGGCTCCATCTCTACCACTCTCCCCAAAGCCATGGCCAATTCCCTCTGGAACACCAGGGTCATCTCCTACCAAGGATGTGCTGCACAAGTCTTTTTCTTTTTCATGTCAGCAGAGATGTACCTTCTCACTGTCATGGCCTATGACCGCTACGTTGCCATCTGCCATCCCCTGCACTACGGGACCCTCCTGGGCAGCAGAGCTTGTGTCCGCATGGCAGCAGCTGTCTGGGGCAGTGTTTTTCCCTATGCTGTGCTGCACACGGCCAATACATTTTCAGTCCTCCTCTGCCAGGGCAATGCCCTGGACCAGTTCTTCTGTGAAATCCCCAAAATCCTCAAGATCTCCTGCTCAGGTGCTTACCTGAGGGAGGCTGGCCTTATTGTTGTTAGCGCCGTTTTAGCATTTGGGTATTTTGTTTTCATTCTCTTTTCCTATGTGCAGATCTTCAGGGCAGTGTTGAGGATTCTCTCACAGCAGGGACGGCACAAAGCCTTTTCCACGTGCCTCCCTCACCTGGCCGTGGTCTCCCTCTTTCTCAGCACTGCAATGTTTGCTTATCCGAAGCCCCCCTCCATCTCCTCCCAGTACGTGGAACTGTACTCGGTGGTACCTCCAGCAGTGAATCCCCTCATTTACAGCATGAGGAACCAGGAGCTCAAGGATGGCCTATGGAAACTGGCTCAATGGACGTTGTTCCACCAACAATAAACTCTCTCCCCTTCTCTGCATGTTTTCCAGATTTTATCTTAAGCCAGGTGTGTTAATTTTTCCCTTGTGATAATGCCACTTACAGACCATTTTGTAGGTTTATACTACTTCTCTGGATTTATAATGTTGTGTCTGACCCTTGCACAGTATTGGGTTAGACAAGCACTGTCCAGTGGCAGCTCTGCAATAAAAGGGCATCTCCTGGGTGCAGTGCCCAAAGCCTGGACTCCAAAGTTACTCCCTACCAAATGTTGAAAGGATTTGTCTTAAAGCGTCTGTTCTCTTTGTGTTCTTCCTGTGTTTGGGGCTAAGCACACGGTTGGGTTCTATTGTACCAAGAGTTCTGTTTTTACAGGCTCTCTGCTTGGTGTCCAATGGCAGAAGGTGGTGCATGAGCTCCCAATTACATCCTCAGGCTGCGTCCTGTATGACAGGACTGATGGCATGTACAGGTCTCTCTGGAAATTAATTTGGAGGGTCGGGAGAGGATGGGGACTGGTCATATGTCCTGAGCTGGGAGTGAATGGAGACGCAGAAAGCAAAACACCCTCAAAGGTGAAGTGCCTCAAAAGTAAAGCACTGTGTCAGGGTACCCACAAACAAGGACTCTGCAGTTCCATGGGAGTCAGCGGAGAGCCAGCAGGAAGAGGGAAGGGAGCCTGGTGAGATCACAGAATCATAGAATGATTTAGCTGTTAAGGGATGTTCAAGATCATCTAGTTGCAACCCCTGTGCCAGGGGCAGGGACACCTCCCACTTGACCAATTTGCTCAAAGCCCCATCCAGCCTGGTCTTGCACACTTCCAGGGATGGGGCAGCCACAACTTTCCTGTGCCTCCAGTGCCATCCACCCTTCCAGTGCCTCACCACCCTGATCGTAAATATTTCTTCTTGAGATCTAATCTAAATCTGTCCTCTGCCAGTGTGACGCCATTACCCCTCGTCCTATCACTACATGCCCCCTTAAATAGTCCCTCTCCAGCTTTCTTGTAGGCGGCCTTCACACACTGGAAAGCTACTATAATACGGGATAGGAGATACGGGAACTGCCTGAGGAAGCCCAGGGCAGTCGTGCTGTCCTGCAGAGTGGGTCTGGTCGGGGCAGAGAAGAGGTTCTCTGCTGTCGGGATTGAGCACCATCTACAATACCAATGCAGGAGAGCCTGAGAGTGAATGGCCTCTTTTTTTTGTGCCGTTACTCCAAGCACAACCTGGGGGCCGATGGGGAGGCTGAGACCTCTCTCTGCCCCCCAAGACCTGCTGTGCCCTTCAGAGAGGCTGCGGCTGTGGTCAAACGCCCACAGCTCTGCAGCCCCCTGCGGTGGGCAGTGCCGGGGGGCCAGTCCCGACTGGGCTGCTTTGCTGGGCTGGGCTGGGCTGGGCTGGGCTTGGCTGGAAAGAGCCCGGGAGAGGAAAATGCCAGTGTGGAGTTGAGCTGTGTGAGCGTGCAGGGTAGGGACAGCCAGCAGTCCCAGTCAGGGGTGACGGTGAAGGGTGCAAGGACGAAAAAGCGCAAAAGAGAGGGGCCTGGTCTGTGCCATGTTTCCTGGACACCCCAGAGAACCTGCCCCAGGAAAATAATCCCAGACCAGTCCACACACCGGCCATTGCCATCTCTGACCGTACATCCCAGCCCTGACAAGGGACCTTTGCTGCACAGTCACCTCTGTCCTCCTCCATGGCTCAGTGATACCCAGCTCCACGGCCAGTACTTACAGAAGGGAAACCAGTTTCCTGCTGACATTCTTACACACCAAGTCCTACAGGTCTGTCCACAGCTGGACTCTCAGCCAAGCCCCTTCTCAGACACCTCCAGCGAGATCAGGTGCTCATGGCCGTGCCTCAGCTAATAGTGAAAATCTCCATTGACTGAGATCCCACCAACTGGCCTGGCTCTTTGCTCCAGTGTGTGGCCCTGGGGGAGCTCTGAGCTCTCTCAGCGGCTCCTTGTCCTGCAGGACTCTCCAGTCTGCCAGGTTCTTTCTTGTGCTGGGAGCCCCATGCTGGGCACAGCAGTCCTGATGCGGTCCTCTGGTGGGTTAACCTTGACCAGCAGCCAGACCACAACCAAGCTGCTCACTCGCTCCCCCTCCTCAAGATGATACGAGGGGAAAGATGATCATGGGTCAAAACAAAGACAGGGAAATCACTTACAAATTATCAGTTCATTGCCAAGTCAAGTAGACTTGGATAGTCAGAAACTACGACTACATATTTTAGACCATTCCCCCACCCCACTCCTTTTTTGTTTTGTTTTGTTTTGTTTTCTTTCCTAGGCTCAAATTACTCCTTCATTTGCATTGCTTCTTCTCACTCCCACCTGGAGAGGCACACGAGGGATGGGAAATGGAGGATTACAGTCAGTACATAACACTCCATCTCTGCTACTCCTTCCTCATTATAAGTTTCCTCTCTTCATCACAGGTCCTCTCCACAGGAGACCAAGGTGTTTGTGGCCAAGGGGATCTGTTCTCATTTCCTTCTGTCTCACTTGTGTCCTCTACACTCACAGAATGGGTGAGGTTGGAAGGGACCTCTGGAGACCGTGTAGTCCAAGCGCCAGCTGAGGCAGGGTCAGCTACAGCAGGTTGCTCAGGACCTTCTCTCGGTGGGTTTTGAATAACTCCATTATTAGAGACTCCACCACCTCTCTGAGACACCTGTTCCAGTGTTTGACCACCCTCAAAATTCAAAGCTCACTGGGAACTCCTGAGGGTTTGGAAGATCTCCACTGGTGGAGAGTTAACAACCTCTCTGGGCAGTTGCAGTGTTCCAGTGGTTCCAGGGTTTGACCACCTTCCGAGTCTACTCACTGGGAACTCCTGAGGTACAGCTGGCTCCCTTGCCTTCATTCCCTCCCATCAGGCATTGAGACACCTTAATAAGGTCTCCCTGAGCAATTTTTTCTCCAGACTGAACAGCCCCAGATCTCTCAGCCTTCCTTCCTAGGAAAGATGCTGCGTCCCCTTAAATCAGCTTTGGGGCCCGTTTGCTGGAATTCCTTTAGTAGGTCAGGAGCTTCCTGGCACTGGGGAGCCCAGCACTGGACACAGCACTGCAGAGGTGGCCTCACCAGTGCTGAGGAGGAGAGAATGATCACCTCCCTCCAGCTGGAGACAACGCTTTTCCTAATGCAGCCCAGGAAGATGTTGGCCTTTGCCGCAGCGGTGCATTGCTGCCTCATGCTCAGCTGCGCTCCCTCTGAGAGCCTATGGTCCTTCTCTGAAGAGCCACTATCTAGTTGGTCAGCCCCAAACATGATGTGCAAAGCATGGTTGGATCACAGGCTGTCTTCCCCCAGGGACATTCTCAGCACCAGCTTATCCTTCTTGGAGATCGGCTTCACCTCTGTCACAGGCCCCACGGTGCTGCAGAGTCAGCTGGCACAGCAAAGCCCTCTCCTGCCAGGGCTGTACGGCTCAGCTCCCTTTCTCTTTGGCCTCAGAGACTACAGCTTTTGCTCTCTTGGTGGGAACCACATTCCTCATTATGTTTCCATCTGTGGTGGGATGACCCTGGCTGGATGCCAGGTGCCCACCAAGACGCTCTGTCACTCCCCCTCCTCAGCTGGACAGGGGAGAGAAAATATAATGAAAAGCTCCCGGGTCGAGATACGGAAATGGAGACGTCATTCACCAAATTAACGAGATGATTGGTGACTGCCAACAGGGATTCACTGAAGGCAAATCATGTCTGACCTATCTGGGGGCCTTCTACGATGAGGTTACAGCATTGGTGGATAAGGGAAAAGCAACTGACGTCATCTACCGGGACTTGTGCAAAGCATTGACTGGTTGCAAGACAGAGCTCAGAGGGTTGTGGTTAGGGGCGCAGAGTCTAGTTGGAGGTCAGTGACGAGTGGTGTTCCCCAGGGGTCAGTACTGGGTCCAGTCCTGTTCAATATATTCATCAACTACTTGGATGAGGAGATAAGAGTGCACCCTCAGCAAGTTTGCTGATGATACAAAGCTGGGAGGGGTGGCTGACACACCAGAAAGCTGTGCTGCCATACAGAGAGACCTGGACAGGCTGGAGAGTTGGGCGGAGAGGAATCTTATGAAATTCAGTAAGGGCAAGTGTAGGGTGCTGCACCTGGGGAGGAATAACCCCACGCATCAGTACAGGTTGGGGGCTGACCTGCTGGAGAGCAGCTCTGTGGAAAGAGGCCTGGGAGTCCTGGTGGACAACAGGATGACCATGAGCCAGCACCGTGCCCTGGTGGCCAAGAAGGCCAATGGCATCCTGGGGCGCATCAAGAAGAGTGTGGCCAGCAGGTCAAGGGATGTCATCCTCCCCCTCTACTCTGCCTTGGTGAGGCCGCACCTGGAGTACTGTGTCCAGTTCTGGGCTCCCCAGCTCAAGAAGGGCAGGGAACTGCTGGAGAGGGTGCAGCATAGGGCTACCAAGATGATTAGGGGACTGGACCACCTCTCTTATGAAGAAAGACTGAGGGAATTTGGTTTCTTTAGTCTGGAAAAAAGACGGTTGAGGGGGGACCTGA
Source organism: Vanellus vanellus (assembly GCF_965231255.1). NCBI lineage: Eukaryota > Metazoa > Chordata > Aves > Charadriiformes > Charadriidae > Vanellus > Vanellus vanellus. Next base: position 54,241 of record NW_028128383.1, read on the forward strand.
TCCATTCTTATAAATACTTAAAGGGTGGGTGCCAGGAGGATGGGGCCAGGCTCTTTTTGGTGGTGCCCAGTGACAGGACAAGAGGTAACGGGCACAAACTTGAATATAGGAAGTTCCACCTAAACATGAGGAGGAACTTCTTTACCTTGAGGGTGGCAGAGCACTGGCACAGGCTGCCCAGGGAGGTGGTGGAGTCTCCATCTCTGGAGACATTCAAAACCTGCCTGGAAGCGTTCCTGTGCAACCTGCTCTAAGGTGTCCCTGCTCTGGCAGGGGGGTTGGACTAGATGATCTCCAGAGGTCCCTTCCAACCCTATGATTCTATGATTCTATAACTGAAGACAAAATGGAGAGACCCTTCTGCAGCAAAGCCTTTAAAGGCAATCAGACATTTTTCAAAAGGTCCTGACAATTTTATTCAATACTACCAGAAAAACTCAAGACTTCTGAAACGCAGCTCTGCCTACACGTCACACAATCCCATGGCATCCCTAGGACCCCTCACTCTGAGCTGTTAAGTCTCGTCAGACATTCTCCTGAAAACAGTAGAAATACCTGTACATAAACAGTCATCTTTATGTCCAACGTACGTAGATCTTTACGTCTCAAGGTTCGGCCTGAAGTTACAGTGAATGCAGCATATGTATTATTCTGTTTTAAGTTTTAATACATGAAAAAGGAAGAGGAAAACACCCACGAGTACCCATCTTAAAGCAAAGACTGTTGTAAGAGTGTCACAGAACCACCGGCAGGAGGGGCAGGGGTGGGGAAATTTAATGTTTAAGCAATGAAAATACATTACAGGTCTTTCTGTTTCTGAGAAGTCCCATCCCCAAGTCTTTAATCACATTCAAACTTATCAAGACGGCAGATTACCAAACTGAAATATCATACTGGGTAATACAAAACCATTATGATCTCTGAGAAACAAGCACCATTTACTAGATTTAAAAGAATTTAAGACTTCTCTAAGAACATTGCTTACGTATATTCACTATAAATGTTCTACCGTAAAACTTCAGTACTGCCTTCATATGGTTAACTCGTAGTACCAGGGAAAAAATACGATTCAAAATGAATGATGAAATGATGCTCAGTAGCACCTGAATGTCAATTTCTTTGGTGTAGAAAAGAAGTCACATTAAAAAGAAATTCCAAAGTGTAATTTAGATACGGAGAAAACTCCTGTGCAAGGTGTCTTTCAAGGGCCTGTGTAGATTATAACTCAGATATGCTCTTGATCCAAAATGTTGCTGGTAAGCAGTTTCTGCAACCGCCACAAAACCAGTTCTCCAATGCAGTGGAGTAAAACAAGTTGAAGACAACATTAAGTCGCCCAGACCACTTTTTCCTCAAATTGCCCATCCGTTCTATTTCTGTCCCTTTCAGTGCTCTCCACCAGCTTTCAAAGAAATCTGACAAGTTTGTTCTTATAAGATATCCTCCCACATTTCCTCATCCTCTTACCTGGCTGAGGCCTCTGCTCCCTCTCTGGCACGCAGCGCTGCCAGGCCTGACCTAGGTGCAGCCCCGTAAATCAGCTTTGGGGCCCTTTGCTGGAATTCCTTCAGGCGGTCAAGAGCTTCCTTGCACTGGGGAGTCCAGCACTGGACATAGCACTGCAGATGTGGCCTCACCAGTGCTGAGGAGAAGAGAAGGATCACCTCCCTCCAGCTGGAGGAGACGCTTTTCCTAATGCAGCCCAGGAAGATGCAGCGGTGCATTGATTTTGGATGCTTGTGCAATGCCTCACACAACTGTGCCCTGGGCACTCATAGGAAATAGATACCTCATCATTTCCGTATAGTCAGTGTCAGTGTGTGTGCCTTCTGAAACCATGCAAGTGCCGACAAGCTATCGAATTTGGGTGAGTGACATGTACGTACAGTGAATATGAACTACAAATTCACACCCTTGTGAAGGCAGGAATTCAAAAGTTTCAAGCAAAGTCTTAACAATGCTGAGTTTATTTTTTTCTAAACTAAGAATAACCTAGAGTTTCCTTGTTTTAAATAAATCCCCTCTGTCCCCCCTTCCACTCTTCCTTGCCCAGCAAGACTGCAACGAGCTGCCTCCTTTTCTGCGGGTTGTGAGCCATCCATTGCAGAATGGCCTCGAACACGGACTCTACTTTCCCACGGAGCTCCTCCTTCTGCAGGATGCACTGGAGCTCATTGACAGACAGCTGTAGAAACTCCCTCGACACCCTGGTCACCCCCTCCAGGTGATGGAGGATGAACGCATGGGCTGCTTCTCGCAGGTCAGGGCAGTAGTAATACTCAGTGAATCTCCAGATGCCGACGCAGTTCTCCAAGCACAGCTGGGACTTTAAGAACTCGCAGCACAGTCTGACACAGTCTTAAATTCTTTTAAATCTAGTAAATGGTGCTTGTTTCTCAGAGATCATAATGGTTTTGTATTACCCAGTATGATATTTCAGTTTGGTAATCTGCCGTATTGATAAGTCAGCATGGGCAGATGCCCATGACGTTGAACTGATCGGCCGCTATCAGCAAACATTCAACGTTGTTGGCCATGACCGGCACTGTGCCGGTGTAGGCATACTCGATAATGAGCCGCATCATTTCAGGTGAAGTTCTGGGGATTTCACAGACAAGCTTCCCAGCGTTGCTCCAGCAGGTGGAAAACAAAGCCCTGGAAAAAGCAAAGCAGTGCTGGGGGAAAAGCAGCTTTGCTGCGTTAAACCCGGACCCCGTTACCCCCTGTGCCTCCTTCCCATGGCACCAATGTGGGCACGCGCAGTAGCCATGCTGGGAGGCCAAAGGGTTTACCAATTAATGTGTTATGAGCTGGTTGTTTTAACAAGGAGTCACCGCCTCCGGCTGTGCACAGAGAGACACAGGGACAGTGCCCCCCCTTGCTTCAACAAGACCACCAGAGAATGACAGTGTGTGGGGAAGGGACACCTTCTGCCCCATGGCAGAAAAGCCCAGCCGGCCACGCTCCAGCCCTGCACCGCATCTGGGGGTTTGTCAGACACCGCTTCCAGCGCTGCTGTGAGATCTTCGGTTGGGGATGAATTCCGGTGTCCAGGGAGGCACCAGGACTAGGGGGAAGTGCTGGAGGAGAGTTTTTGGGCTGAGGGAAGTGCTGGAGAGACACTAAGGCAGCGTGACACAGCCTGGGAAATGCATCCCCTCTTGTTTCAAGCACTGACCTGAAGTATTGACTGCAGCTACAGAGGATGTTCTTTTGAGCACCTGTCATGGTTTAGGCCAAAATCCACTACTGGGGACCTGAGGGACCCCAGACGGGACTGACAGATGCTCCTCTCTACCCCTCTTCAAAGAGAGAGGCAGAGGAGGAAAAAGAGACTTATGAGTTTAGAAGGAACTGAACTACTTTAATGAAATATTAATAATAAAATTAAAAGAAATAATGAAAAATATATACAAAACCGTATCAAGCTCCCGAGATGACAATCACATCACCGGCTGGCACTGGGGCAATCCCAGGCTGGACTCAGTGACAGACGGGAACTGGATTCTTGATTCAGGATCGGGATCACAGGCAGACAAACAGAGTCCTCCTCAGATGCCGGCCATTGAAGGAAGAGAGACTGACCCTTTGATCCCTCAGCTTTTATACTGAGCATGAGGCAGATGGGATGGAATACCCTGTTGGGCAGTTTTGGGTCACCTGTCCTTTCCTCTCCTCCCTGCAGGTGGGACCCTACTATGCTTTTCCGCTTCCGACCCTCCAACGGGGCAAATAACAAAGTTGGCTGGCCTTGGGTGTTACAGCAGTAAGTATAAGCAAGAGCCTCTCTGCATACCATGCCTGGGCATCAGCTATAAACAATTGGTCTTACGACTCTGAGAAAGCGAACAGTATCTGCACAACATGCAGTTAATTTCAGTAGTTAGAAGAGGCCCTGCTAAGAAGCGAGGTTACTGAACAAAATTGGTTCTGTTTTACCTCAAACCAGGACATTCCACCCCTTATTCCATACCATTTGCATCTTGCTCAGATTACTATTACTTTTATCTATCAAATCTACACACACATAGATAGATAGATAGATAGATATAAAATATGGATACATGCAGGTCACTTATCTACGGTTTATGTTTATATACAAAAGTTTAAGTCTATTTAGTTCATGACTGCAGGATCTCATCTCAGGGCAGGAAAGATGATATGAAATTCATTCTGGTTCATGCCCATGGGTGGCATGTTCATTTTGAAGTGCTTGCTGGACGCCACTTGATGAAGCTACCTCAGGTTTCATCACCACCTTATTATCCTGAAAAACACTTATTGAACACTGTTAGTATTATGTAGTGATCAGCATCATACAGCTCAGGATTGAGTATTCTCACCAAGGGTTAAATTCCCTTGGGGTACGCATTGAACTTCTCCATCCTTCAGCATCACCCACCACCAAGTACATCCAGGTCCTTGGGCAAAAACAGTCCCACGAATGGGTTTGCTTTTGCCTGAAGCAGGTAGATCAAGATATTTGACATCCTCTTTGCCTCAGTTACTGCCAGCTAGGTCTCCCAGGCCTTTGTGCTTTGAGGCAGGTCTCTGGAGGAGAACAACCAGTGGTAGATGAGGATCAGGCCAGGGGTTGCTTGAGCAAACAGCACCCTTACCATGGGACCGGAGGGTTTGCATCCAGGGGTTCTGAGAGAGTGTGAGCCTTACAAGAAACCAACCCTGATCGATGTACAATCGTTCTTCTGGTCAGGATGAGGGCTCAGGCTTTCCTGTGAGGAGTCTGTGCTCCACCCTTCTGCCGCAGCTGAGCTGCTGCGGCCAAAATGTGCGCAGCCAGGAGGAGGTGGATGGCAGGCAGGAGGAGCTGGAGCTCTGCGGCTTGTCATACAACTGTGACGGGTTCGGACTCAACGAGATGTGGTGGGACAGCTTGCTCACATGGGGCTCTGCATTGGAGGAATACAGGCTCTTCTGGAGAGACTGGCAGGGAGGATGAGTATGGGGGATGTCCCGTGTGTTGAGGGGATGCCCCCTGTGATCCCCTCCTGTGGAGGAGGACAACCAGCAGTGGATGGGGATCAACTCAGGGGTTACTTGAGCAAACTCAACCACCATTACAGAAATGGACCTGGGTCATTTGACCAGATCCCTGACCACAAGTATCGATACGCCATGACCCCAGAGATTCCACTTCTCGGTCCAGAAGAATGTGATTCCCCTTGAGGTGTCCTGGAATATCTCCTGCCCCATGTAGTGTTTTAGGCTGTGATGACAATCAAAACACCACCTCTGAGTGGAATAATTTCACCTTCAATGCTGATATGAAGGGCAGATGGAGGGACTTCAGCCCTTCCAGGCGCTCTGCTGAAGGGATAGGTCTGCAGAGATCCAAAATGAATATAATGGTGGTGTACTGGGCTCCACCACGTAAAAATTTGGCCTGCTTTGTGCTTTCCGCCAGTTGGGAATCTGTCCCTTGACATTGCTTGGTAAAACAATAAACTCCTCTCACACTTGAAATATGGAGGGAAGAGAGACCACCGAAATAAATTAGGGGCAACATTGGTGGAGAGGTCTTACCATGAAATGATAAGAGTTTGCAATGAGAGAAAAAGTCGCCGAGGAGACCAGCTTCAGTGAAGGTAAGCCCTCACTGGGGAAGGGGATCGTGGCGGACAAGGCCGGTAAAGGGCTCTTTTGAGGGCTCTCGTAGCCGGGAAAAGCGGCTAGCTCGTGTCGGAACCGGCAGCTCGGGGGCGGGCTGCTGACGCGGCAGGGGCGGAGACAACGTCAGGCGCGGCAGTTCTAAACGGGCTGCCAGCACGCCAACGGTCAGTCGCCGAGGAGACCAGCTTCAGTGAAGGTAAGCCCTCACTGGGGAAGGGGATCGCGGCGGACAAGGCCGGTAAAGGGCTCTTTTGAGGGCTCTCGTAGCCGGGAAAAGCGGCTAGCTCGTGTCGGAACCGGCAGCTCGGGGGCGGGCTGCTGACGCGGCAGGGGCGGAGACAACGTCAGGCGCGGCAGTTCTAAACGGGCTGCCAGCACGCCAACGGTCAGTCGCCGAGGAGACCAGCTTCAGTGAAGGTAAGCCCTCACTGGGGAAGGGGATCGCGGCGGACAAGGCCGGTAAAGGGCTCTTTTGAGGGCTCTCGTAGCCGGGAAAAGCGGCTAGCTCGTGTCGGAACCGGCAGCTCGGGGGCGGGCTGCTGACGCGGCAGGGGCGGAGACAACGTCAGGCGCGGCAGTTCTAAACGGGCTGCCAGCACGCCAACGGTCAGTCGCCGAGGAGACCAGCTTCAGTGAAGGTAAGCCCTCACTGGGGAAGGGGATCGCGGCGGACAAGGCCGGTAAAGGGCTCTTTTGAGGGCTCTCGTAGCCGGGAAAAGCGGCTAGCTCGTGTCGGAACCGGCAGCTCGGGGGCGGGCTGCTGACGCGGCAGGGGCGGAGACAACGTCAGGCGCGGCAGTTCTAAACGGGCTGCCAGCACGCCAACGGTCAGTCGCCGAGGAGACCAGCTTCAGTGAAGGTAAGGCCTCACTGGGGAAGGGGATCGCGGCGGACAAGGCCGGTAAAGGGCTCTTTTGAGGGCTCTCGTAGCCGGGAAAAGCGGCTAGCTCGTGTCGGAACCGGCAGCTCGGGGGCGGGCTGCTGACGCGGCAGGGGCGGAGACAACGTCAGGCGCGGCAGTTCTAAACGGGCTGCCAGCACGCCAACGGTCAGTCGCCGAGGAGACCAGCTTCAGTGAAGGTAAGCCCTCACTGGGGAAGGGGATCGCGGCGGACAAGGCCGGTAAAGGGCTCTTTCGAGGGCTCTCGTAGCCGGGAAAAGCGGCTAGCTCGTGTCGGAACCGGCAGCTCGGGGGCGGGCTGCTGACGCGGCAGGGGCGGAGACAACGTCAGGCGCGGCAGTTCTAAACGGGCTGCCAGCACGCCAACGGTCAGTCGCCGAGGAGACCAGCTTCAGTGAAGGTAAGCCCTCACTGGGGAAGGGGATCGCGGCGGACAAGGCCGGTAAAGGGCTCTTTTGAGGGCTCTCGTAGCCGGGAAAAGCGGCTAGCTCGTGTCGGAACCGGCAGCTCGGGGGCGGGCTGCTGACGCGGCAGGGGCGGAGACAACGTCAGGCGCGGCAGTTCTAAACGGGCTGCCAGCACGCCAACGGTCAGTCGCCGAGGAGACCAGCTTCAGTGAAGGTAAGCCCTCACTGGGGAAGGGGATCGCGGCGGACAAGGCCGGTAAAGGGCTCTTTTGAGGGCTCTCGTAGCCGGGAAAAGCGGCTAGCTCGTGTCGGAACCGGCAGCTCGGGGGCGGGCTGCTGACGCGGCAGGGGCGGAGACAACGTCAGGCGCGGCAGTTCTAAACGGGCTGCCAGCACGCCAACGGTCAGTCGCCGAGGAGACCAGCTTCAGTGAAGGTAAGCCCTCACTGGGGAAGGGGATCGCGGCGGACAAGGCCGGTAAAGGGCTCTTTTGAGGGCTCTCGTAGCCGGGAAAAGCGGCTAGCTCGTGTCGGAACCGGCAGCTCGGGGGCGGGCTGCTGACGCGGCAGGGGCGGAGACAACGTCAGGCGCGGCAGTTCTAAACGGGCTGCCAGCACGCCAACGGTCAGTCGCCGAGGAGACCAGCTTCAGTGAAGGTAAGCCCTCACTGGGGAAGGGGATCGCGGCGGACAAGGCCGGTAAAGGGCTCTTTTGAGGGCTCTCGTAGCCGGGAAAAGCGGCTAGCTCGTGTCGGAACCGGCAGCTCGGGGGCGGGCTGCTGACGCGGCAGGGGCGGAGACAACGTCAGGCGCGGCAGTTCTAAACGGGCTGCCAGCACGCCAACGGTCAGTCGCCGAGGAGACCAGCTTCAGTGAAGGTAAGCCCTCACTGGGGAAGGGGATCGCGGCGGACAAGGCCGGTAAAGGGCTCTTTTGAGGGCTCTCGTAGCCGGGAAAAGCGGCTAGCTCGTGTCGGAACCGGCAGCTCGGGGGCGGGCTGCTGACGCGGCAGGGGCGGAGACAACGTCAGGCGCGGCAGTTCTAAACGGGCTGCCAGCACGCCAACGGTCAGTCGCCGAGGAGACCAGCTTCAGTGAAGGTAAGCCCTCACTGGGGAAGGGGATCGCGGCGGACAAGGCCGGTAAAGGGCTCTTTTGAGGGCTCTCGTAGCCGGGAAAAGCGGCTAGCTCGTGTCGGAACCGGCAGCTCGGGGGCGGGCTGCTGACGCGGCAGGGGCGGAGACAACGTCAGGCGCGGCAGTTCTAAACGGGCTGCCAGCACGCCAACGGTCAGTCGCCGAGGAGACCAGCTTCAGTGAAGGTAAGCCCTCACTGGGGAAGGGGATCGCGGCGGACAAGGCCGGTAAAGGGCTCTTTTGAGGGCTCTCGTAGCCGGGAAAAGCGGCTAGCTCGTGTCGGAACCGGCAGCTCGGGGGCGGGCTGCTGACGCGGCAGGGGCGGAGACAACGTCAGGCGCGGCAGTTCTAAACGGGCTGCCAGCACGCCAACGGTCAGTCGCCGAGGAGACCAGCTTCAGTGAAGGTAAGCCCTCACTGGGGAAGGGGATCGCGGCGGACAAGGCCGGTAAAGGGCTCTTTTGAGGGCTCTCGTAGCCGGGAAAAGCGGCTAGCTCGTGTCGGAACCGGCAGCTCGGGGGCGGGCTGCTGACGCGGCAGGGGCGGAGACAACGTCAGGCGCGGCAGTTCTAAACGGGCTGCCAGCACGCCAACGGTCAGTCGCCGAGGAGACCAGCTTCAGTGAAGGTAAGGCCTCACTGGGGAAGGGGATCGCGGCGGACAAGGCCGGTAAAGGGCTCTTTTGAGGGCTCTCGTAGCCGGGAAAAGCGGCTAGCTCGTGTCGGAACCGGCAGCTCGGGGGCGGGCTGCTGACGCGGCAGGGGCGGAGACAACGTCAGGCGCGGCAGTTCTAAACGGGCTGCCAGCACGCCAACGGTCAGTCGCCGAGGAGACCAGCTTCAGTGAAGGTAAGGCCTCACTGGGGAAGGGGATCGCGGCGGACAAGGCCGGTAAAGGGCTCTTTTGAGGGCTCTCGTAGCCGGGAAAAGCGGCTAGCTCGTGTCGGAACCGGCAGCTCGGGGGCGGGCTGCTGACGCGGCAGGGGCGGAGACAACGTCAGGCGCGGCAGTTCTAAACGGGCTGCCAGCACGCCAACGGTCAGTCGCCGAGGAGACCAGCTTCAGTGAAGGTAAGCCCTCACTGGGGAAGGGGATCGCGGCGGACAAGGCCGGTAAAGGGCTCTTTTGAGGGCTCTCGTAGCCGGGAAAAGCGGCTAGCTCGTGTCGGAACCGGCAGCTCGGGGGCGGGCTGCTGACGCGGCAGGGGCGGAGACAACGTCAGGCGCGGCAGTTCTAAACGGGCTGCCAGCACGCCAACGGTCAGTCGCCGAGGAGACCAGCTTCAGTGAAGGTAAGCCCTCACTGGGGAAGGGGATCGCGGCGGACAAGGCCGGTAAAGGGCTCTTTTGAGGGCTCTCGTAGCCGGGAAAAGCGGCTAGCTCGTGTCGGAACCGGCAGCTCGGGGGCGGGCTGCTGACGCGGCAGGGGCGGAGACAACGTCAGGCGCGGCAGTTCTAAACGGGCTGCCCCGGAGCGCAGCGGCCGGCCGCTGCGCACCCAGCACGCGGACAGCCAGTGGGCGTCCCCCAGGCCCTCACTGCAGCACCGCAGTGGGAGGGGGCGAACAGGGAGCAACTTTTCGCAGGTAGGTCACTGAGAGCCTTGCGTCTGAGCTGAGCACAAGCTGGGCAAACGCAAGCAGAGGAACATCGGTGTGCAGGGGCACGGGCTCAGGGCTTGCGGGAAGCTGACGGCAGAGATCCAGCACCTCCCACTGCAAGAGAAGAATATGCCTCCAAAACGGTCAAGAGCTGCTGTGAGAAAGAATGTGGGAACTCAGACCGAGCTCCCACGAAAACATGTGGCTGTGCAGGTTTCGGGCTGCAATGAATGCCGGAGCCTGGCACTGCTCTCACAGGGAGCCAGTGACACCGCCTGCATACGGTGTGATCAAATAAATGATCTGCTCAGGCAGGTGGTTGAACTGAAGGAAGAGGTAGAAAGGTTAAGAACTATCAGAGACTGTGAAAATGAAATAGACTGGTGGAGCCATACCCTGAGACCAAGGCAGCAGGAAGAGGCTCCATTGGAAGTGGTTGATCCCCTTCCCTCCTGTCACCAGGCGGAAGGAGAGAACTTAAGGGATAAGGAGGAGTGGAGTCAGATCCCTCCCCGGAGAGGCAAGCGGAACCTCTCGCAGCCCCCCTCACCATCCCAATTGCCCTTGCAGAATAGGTATGGGGCTTTGGTATTCGAAGACCAGGCGATCGAGGATGGAAAGGATGATCCATCCAGTGAGGCGCCCAGTGCTGGGCACTCACCCCGCCGCCTCAGGACTTCCTCAACCAAGAAAGAAAGGAAGGTAATTGTGCTAGGTGACTCCCTTCTGAGGGGAACAGAGGGCCCTATCTGTAGACCGGACCCATCCCACAGGGAAGTCAGCTGCCTCCCTGGGGCCAGAATTAAGGACATAAGGAGAAAACTCCCTTCCCTGGTTAAGACATCAGATTACTACCCGCTACTGATATTTCAGGTAGGTGGTGATGAGGTAGGTACCAGAAGTCTAAGGGCAATGAAGAATGACTTCAGGGCCCTGGGACGGCTGGTTAAGGGATCGGGAGCACAAATAGTGTTCTCCTCTATCCCACCATTTGCAGGGGTTGACCAGGGGATAAATAGGAGGAGTCAGGAAATTAACTCCTGGCTCCGAGACTGGTGTATCCGGCAGAACTTTGGCTTTTTTGATCATGGGCTCATCTACAGGAAACCAGGCATGCTGGCAACAGGTGGGGGAAGCCTAACCCGAAGGGGAAGAAAGATCCTGGGACAAGAGCTAGCAGGGCTCATCTACAGGGCTTTAAACTAGGTTTGAAGGGGGACGGGGATGAGACCAGGATTACAAAAGTGGTGCCTGGGAGAAGCGTACCACTGCTTCTGGGTAAAAGTGTTAGCAAGGTCTTGCAGCCTGTCCCAGTGGTGGTGGGGGATGGTGAATTGTGTGACAGCCAAGGCACGAGGGGTAGTGATAATTTGGTAGCTACAGTAGTGCCTGAGTATGATCAGGTGCGAATTAGGGCTTGTCCCCCCAAGAAAGTGGCAGGGCAATCAGCCCAGCTGAAGTGCATCTATACTAATGCACGCAGCATGGGAAATAAACAGGAGGAGCTGGAGGCCATTGTACAGCAAGGAAACTATGATATAGTCGCCATCACAGAAACGTGGTGGGAGGACACACACAAGTGGAGTGCTGTAATGGATGGCTACCAACTCTTCAAAAAGGATAGGCAAGGAAGAAGAGGTGGTGGGGTGGCCCTCTATGTTAGGGGCAGTTTTGAATGCCAGGAACTTAACAGTGTGGATGACAACACTGAGTGTGTATGGATAAAAATTAAGGGGAAGGCCAATAAGGCAGACATCGTGATGGGAGTTTGTTATAGACCTCCTAATCAGGATGTAGAAGCCGATGAAGTATTCTACAAGCAGCTGGCAGAGGTCTCACGATCATCTGCCCTTGTTCTTGTGGGGGACTTCAACTTCCCAGACGTCTGCTGGAAATACAATGCAGCAGAGAGGGAACAGTCATGGAGGTTCCTGGAGTGTGTGGAAGACAACTTCCTAACACAGCTGGTGAAGGAACCAACTAGGGGAAGTGCCCTACTGGACCTACTGTTTGTTAACAGAGAAGGTCTTGTGGAGGATGTAAAGGTTGGAGGTCGCCTTGGGCAGAGTGATCACGAAATGATAGAATTTTCAATTCTTGATCACGTAAGGCGGGGAGCCAGCAGAACTGCCACCTTGGATTTCCGAAGGGCAGACTTTAGCCTGTTTAGGAGCATGGTCGAGAGTGTCCCTTGGGAGGCAGTTTTGAAGAGCAAAGGTGCCCAGGAAGGCTGGGCATACTTCAAGCAGGTGCTCTTAAAAGCTCAGGAGAAGGCCATCCCCTTGTCTCGAAAAACGAGCAGACGGGGAAGACGACCAGCCTGGCTAAATAGAGAACTTTGGCTGGACCTCAGGAAAAAAAGAAAAGTTTACATTCTCTGGAAAAGGGGGTTGGCAACTTATGAGGATTATCAAGATATAACAAAGCTATGTAGGGGGAAAATGAGAAGGGCCAAAGCTCAATCAGAACTCAGCTTGGCCACTGCAGTCAAAGACAATAAGAAAAGGTTCTCTGAATATATCAATAGAAAAAGGAAGACTAGGGAAAATGTAGGCCCGCTGGTGAATGAGACAGGTGCCCTAGTGGTGGAGGACGCAGAGAAGGCAGAGTTACTGAATGCCTTCTTTTCTTCGGTCTTCACTGCTAAAGCTGTCCCTCATGAATCCCGCCCTCTGAAGGCAAAAGGGGAGGTCTGGAGAGTGGAAGATTTTCCCTCAGTTGAGGAGGACCGGGTCAGAGACCACTTGGCCAAGCTGGACATTCATAAGTCCATGGGCCCTGATGGCATGCATCCGCGAGTGCTGAGAGAGCTGGCGGATGTTATTGCTAGACCACTCTCCATCGTCTTTGAACGGTCATGGAGAACAGGAGAGGTGCCTGAGGACTGGAGGAAGGCCGACATCACTCCAATCTTCAAAAAAGGCAAGAAGGAGGACCCAGGGAACTACAGACCGGTTAGCCTCACCTCTGTCCCTGGGAAGGTATTGGAGCGACTCATTCTGGATGTCATCTCCAATCACGTTGAGGAACAGGAAGTTATTGGAAGTGGTCAACATGGATTTACCAAGGGTAAATCGTGCTTGACCAATCTGATAGCTTTCTATGATGTTATAACTGGTTGGCTGGATGAGGGGAAAGTCGTGGATGTCATCTACCTTGACTTTAGCAAGGCTTTTGACACTGTCTCCCATGACATCCTCATTAGGAAGCTGAGGAAGTATGGGCTAGATGAGGTGACAGTGAGGTGGATTGAGAGTTGGCTGCGGGACAGGACTCAGAGGGTTGTGATCAGCGGCACAGAGTCTAGTTGGAGGCCTGTAACCAGTGGTGCCCCCCAGGGGTCAATACTTGGTCCTATTTTGTTTAATATATTCATTAATGACCTGGATGAGGGGACAGAGTGTATCCTCAGCAAGTTTGCTGATGATACCAAACTGGGTGGGGTGGCTGACACCCCAGAGGGCTGTGCTGCCATCCAGCGTGACCTGGACAGGCTGGAGAGCTGGGCAGAGAAGAACCTAATGAGGTTCAACAAAACCAAGTGCAAGGTCCTGCACCTGGGGAGGAAGAATGCTAGGCACCAGTACAGGTTAGGGGCTGACCTGCTGGGAGATAGCTTGGAGGAGAAGGATCTGGGGGTTGTGGTAGACAGTAAATTATCCATGGCCCAGCAATGTGCCCTTGTCGCCAAAAAGGCCAATGGAATCCTGGGCTGCATAGGGAAGAGTGTGGCCAGTAGGTCGAGGGAGGTCATTCTCCCCCTCTACTCGGCACTGGTGAGGCCACAACTGGAATACTGTGTCCAGTTTTGGGCTCCCCAGTTCAAGAGGGACAGGGAACTGCTGGAGCGAGTCCAGCGAAGGGCAACTAAGATGATTAAGGGCTTGGAGCACCTCCCTTATGAGGAAAGGCTGAGAGAGCTGGGACTCTTTAGCCTGGAGAAGAGAAGGCTGAGGGGAGACCTGATTATGGCATACAAGTATCTAAAGGGTGGGTTGAAGAAGGATGGAGCCAGGCTCTTTTCATTGGTTCCAAGTGACAGGACGAGGGGCAATGGGCACAAGTTAGAACACAGGAAGTTCCGTTCAAATACACGGAAACAGTTCTTTACGGTGAGGGTGACAGAGCACTGGAACAGGCTGCCCAGGGAGGTTGTGGAGTCCCCTTCCCTGGAGATTTTCAAGACCCGCCTGGATGCAGTCCTGAGTAATGTGCTCTAGGCAATCCTGCTTTAGCAGGAGAGTTGGACTAGATGATCTCTAGAGGTCCCTTCCAACTCTGATAATTCTGTGATTCTGTGATTCTGTGAAAAAGTCTGTTCTAAAAACTTCGTGCCTGAATCTAAATGCTCTTGAGTTACAACTGTCTTGCGAAGTATGAATGAAGGACAAGAATAAAATGAATGAAATTTAATTTGTCGTCCTCAAGAAGGAAAAGAAATTTTAGCGCATGGAACTGTTACAGCACTGAGTGGAAAGAGAAACACATCCGTGATGGGGCCGCGACCCGGCAGCTCGCTCACTCTCCTCTCCTGAGGGATGGGGAGAGAATTGGAAGGGTAAAGTGAGAAAAACATGCGTCAAGATGAGAAGACTTGAACGGGTAAAGCAAACGCTGTGCCTGCAAGAAAAGAAAAGTAGGGAATTCATTCACTGCTTCCCGTCGGAGGGCAGATATGTTGCTATCTCCAGGAAAGCAGGGCTTCATCATGTGTAATGGTGACTTGGCAAGAAAAATCCTTCTGAAGATTATCCCTTTCCTCCTTCTTGCTCCATTCTTTATTGCTGAACACGATGCCCCGTGGTACGGAAGATCTCTTTGGTCAGTTGGGCTCAGCTGTCCCAGCTGTGTCTCCTCCCAGCTTCTTGTGCACCCCCAGACTACTCACTGGTGGGGTGGGGTGAGGAGCAGAAAAGGCCTCGAGGCAGTGCAAGCACTGCTCAGCAATGACTAAAACATCAAGGGATTATCAACATGCAAGTTACTAGGAAGATCATTAACTCTGCCCCAACTGAAACCAGTACTGCAGGACACCAGGAGAGAGCATGGTGATCTGGAACGGGGTTTGGCCAGACCAGCACTGACCAGCCACCTCCTCATGGGCAGCTGGGCCCTTGAATCCCCCTCCTCCCCACTCTTCCACAGGCTGCTGCTTCCACAATCCCCCTTCATCCCTCCCTTTCTCTGCCCAACTCTCCCTCCCCCCCCCAATTCATAGCACTCACCAATTAGGTCTCAGGTTTTCTCCATTTCTACTCAAATTTGAGTTTGGATACCAGTGCCTACATCCTCTGGGACGTCAAGGGCATCTCTGATGGCTTCCCCAGCCACTGATGGCCTTGCAGCACTTGACTGCCCAGAAAGTGCCAGTGCTGCCCACTGTGTGGCCACTTCTCACCTCTGCAGCCACCTGTGAGGCCCAACCGGGACACACGGAGCTGCCCCTACTGCTGGTCCCTTCTCCTGCTCTTCTCCTCCACATCCTGCAGTTTCTCGTGCCATGTTCCATAGGTTCCCATGGCAGGAACAGGTGGCATCAGCCCAGGGAAGGGCATCACCAGGGGCCCACTCATCTCTCTGGAGCCTTCCCATCTGGCGGCCTTGATGGCCTTATGGTGTCTGCCTGCTCCTGGCCAACCACACTGCTGTCATGAGGTGACCTCACAAGCAACAGCCCAACCACGTTGCCTTTGCCTACCTTGACCTCTCTCCACTGCTTGAGCTTTCATGTGTGTCGCAATGGGTTTTGTGATGCGCTTGGTGATGTCACAGTATCTCCTACTGACAGACAAGATGGATCCGTGTTGGGATGGGAAGGATGAGGGCAGCCATGGCTGCAATGAGCATGAGATGGTGGACAAGGATGACAACTGGAGAATCACCAGGCAGGACTGCAACTGGCCATGCATGGGGAGGGCACCCAGAAGGGCTTCTCTAAATGTCTTGGCAGCACAAGGAAGAGAGCTGAGGGAACCCTGGTCCCAGTGCCTGGTGGGGCAGGAGACAGAGAGACAAAGAGAGTGTCTGGACTTCTCTGGAAGTGTGGGATACTGAGAAGGCTTTTGGTGTCTGGGAGATGGAGAAGGCTGGCCAGTGTCCTTGTGAGACCTCTCTCAAACCCCTTGGAAAGGCCAGAGCCATTAGAGAGTCTCCTGGGGACTTGGGAAAGGCCTACATGGAACCAGTCTTCCAAAAGGGCAGGAAGGAGGATTGGGAGAACAACCAACTGGTCAGCCTCACCAGGGCAGGGGACATGGCAAGTCCTCCTGCAGCCATCTCCAGGCATGTGAAGGACAAGAAAGGCATTGCAGAACACATGTGGAAGGGAAAGGAAGGAAATTTTGTGTACCCAGACTCCAGCCAGGCCTTCGACATGGTCTCCTGTAGTCTCCTTATAGCCAGCTTGTTGACAGCTGGGCTGATGTCCTGCTTTGAAGTAAAACAGAAGCAATTTTTTTTTCAGATTATACTTTTCAGCTAAGCCTCTTCTATCTGATTGCACTCTCTGAAACGAGTGGCATATTCTTCACAGAGTGTCTGCTTCTAGCCAATAAGGGCTGATGTTTGCAGTTGATGCCAAGGAATGGTGTGCAGAAAGACTCTTCTATTGCTAAATATATTGCTTATATTTATCGCTATAAGAACCAAGGGCAGCTCTCTTTGTTATGTGTCACGTTGGAGGGTCAGAAGCGGAAAAGCGTAGAGGGGTCGCGCCTGCGGGGAGGAGCGGACAGCACAGGTGACCCAAAACTGCCCAACAGGGTATTCCATCCCATCTGCCCCAATGCTCAGTATAAAAGCGGAGGGATCAAAGGGTCAGCTCTCTTTCTGCAATGGCCGGTGTCCGAGGAGGACTCTATCTGTTCGTCTGCCTTTGACCCCAATCTGTGTGTGCCTGAATCCACATCTGGAATACAATTCCCATCCATCACTGAAACCAGTCTGGGATGTTCCCAGTGTCTCCCAGTGACATGATCGTTATCCTGGGAGCTTGATGCCATTTTTTTATATATGGTTTATATTTCATTTTTTTTAATGGTATTATTATTTTTTATTTATATTTTAATATTGCTTTTAAGTAGTTTTAGTTTTCCTTAAAACCCATAAATCTCTCCTTCCTTTTCTCTCTTACTTATCTTCTGGGAAGAGAGTGATGATAAAATTGGGGTGGGATGCAGTTACATGAACACGGACGGGTGGTGCCAGTGTAGGTGCGTGGGACCCTCTGCCCAGGCTCCAGCTGCAGCTTCCCAGGGGCTCTGGTCTCCAGCAGCTCCTCTGGGACAGCGGCCAGGCCCAGGCATGGGCTTCAGAGACATGGGATCCTCTGGAGCTACCACTGGATACTGATGGTCAGACAGCGGAGAGCTGCCTGGAAGCCTGAGACATTTTGACACGTGTATGAGCATGACCTCATCAGCTGAAACAAGTGAATACTTCTAATGAATAGAATACTTCTCCCCTAAGATCCATATGAAGAGTTTTCAAGATGTGCAAGAGGAGAGCTATGGACCCTCCCCTCTCTTTGCATTGTCAGGACTCTCCCTCTCGGGCTCTGCATTTAATCTCCCTCATCTTTCACACATTTCCACCTCTCCTAACTAAAATGACCATGTCTGAAGGCACCTTTCCAGCAGCGCATCTGTACAGAACCACTTGTGATTGCTCCCTAGGTTTCCCTTCCCTTTCCTCTTACACCACTCAGACACCTCTCAACAATCCCGGTGCTGCTTTGACCTTCAGGCAGTTAAAAGCTCGTCAATCTTTCAGTAGTCTCTTGAATTCTCTGTTTAGAAAACTCTTTAGTTGTGCTTATCTTTCAATTTGTTTTCTGGTGAAAACATTTCTTCCATGGTTTTGCCTTGTGGGAGTTAAAGCTCATTGGTGGCATCTTGTACGTGGTATACAGTTGAGGAGTGTGTTTTGTTTTAAGGGTAAACCTTATCAGTTTCATTCTGTTCGTTCAAAGCTCCAAAGAATCCCTCTTTGCCTTTTTGCCGCCCGGTCTCTAAGGAAAGCAGTGGGCGCTGGTGCAAAGGAGCTGTAACCTCCAGCTGCAGAGTGCGGTGGAGAAGTGTGATGGGAGGCAAAGGGAGGAGAGTCCCAGGTGGCTGAGGAGAGACATGGCGGGGTTGGGAGGTGTGGAGCCAGGGTGTCCTTGCTGTGTCAGACCTCCAGGGACAGCTTCTCTGACCAGTCCCACCTCGGGGGGGGGGGGGGGGGGGGAGCCTCTTGAGCACAAACCCTGCCCCCTCTGCCCTTCCCCTCCCCAATCATGGTGCTTCCACTGGGGGAGGGACCAAGCGTGCCCCCGCCCCCTCCTCCTCCTCCCCCATTCGGGTGGGGGGGCAATAAAGTGGCTTTTCCCACGGTGGGGAGAGGAGCTGGAGCCTCATTGGGGGGGGGGGGGGGTAATTTTGGGGGGTTTCATGGTATGGGGGATGGGATTGGGGGGGTGGGGGGTAATTTTCGGAGGTGTACTTGGGTGGGGGATGGGTTTGGGGGGTGGGGGATGTATTTGGGGAGGGGTCACGGGTTTCCCTCCACAATAATCCGGATTATTTTTGCCCCATGCCAAGACCCCTCCCCCTGCCCCCATCCTGGACAGTCTGGTATGGCCAAATCCGTGTCACGGGGGAGGGGAGGGGAGGGGAGGAGAGGGGAGGGGAGGGGAGGGGAGGGGAGGGGAGGGGAGGGGAGGGGAGGGGAGGGGAGGGGAGGGGAGGGGAGGGGAGAAGAGGAGGGGGGGGGAAGGGCGGGGAGGGGGGAATGTGGGGCCGCTGAGGGGACGGGGGGGGGGGGGAGAAATAGTAAAATAAAGTAAAATAAATAGAATAGGATAGAATACATTGAAGTATAATAAAGTAAAATAGAATAAAATTAAAGTAAAATAAACAATAAAATAAAATAACAAAGAAAACTAAAATACCATAAAATACGGTAAAAGAGAATAAAATAAAGAAAAGAAAATAAAGAAAAAGAAAATAAAATTAAGGAAAAGAAAGTAAAATAAAGTAACGTAAAATAAAATTATACAAGAAAATAAGGTAAAAAAATAAAGTACAAGAAAATAAAGGAGAATCAAATAAAATATTATAAAGTAAAAGAAAATAAAGTAAAATGTAAAATCAAATTTAAATTAAAATAAAGTAATAAAATAAAAATAAAATAAAATGCAATAAAGAAAAAGAAAATTAATAGAGCAAAATAAAATAAATAAAAAAACATAAAATAAAATACTGTAGAGGAAAAAACAAAATAAACTAAAGAGACGAAATAATACAATAGGATGAGACACCATAACGCAGCAGCACCCGCCCCACTTGTGGCACTACTTTTATTCTCGGCCACTGCAGTGACGGGGGGGGTTGGACAGGATGGACCTTCCAAGGTCCCATCCCACCCAAACCAGTCTATGGGTCCATGACTGGAAGTGTCCAAGGTCAGGTTGGACGGGGCTGCGACCAGCCTGGTCTGTTAGAACCCAAACCACCCAAAAATCCAACCGAAACTGTTCTGTGGGTCCGGTTGGAGGTGTTCACGGTCCGGTTGGATGGGATTGGGACCAACCTGCTCTACTGGAAGATGTCCCTGCCGCTGACAGGGGAGGTTGGACGAGATGGACCTTCAAATGTCCCCTCCAAGCCAAACCAGTCTGTGGGTCCATGACTGAAAGTGTCCGAGGTCAGGTTGGACAGGGCTTGGAGCACCCTGAGCTGCTTGAAGCTCTCCCTGCTAATGGCCACCTGACCAGAGGGCAGCAGGTTGGCGGTTGCCGTGTCACCACAGCCAGTCAATCAGCAGTGACCATGTCACCCTGATGTCACAACAGGTGCGTGGCACGCCCACTCGGAGCACGGGGGCCACGGGGTGGTGGGTCCCACACTTTGGAGGAACGTCCGTAAGACGATCTCCAACATGGCTGTCGCCACCAAGTACCCACCCACCAGCGTGAGGTGGACCAAGATGGACTTCTGGGATGGGATGGAGCACACCTTCGCTATGCCCAGCATCACCATTGAAGGTATGGCCAACTGCAGCCACCTCTCCGGCAGCTAAGACTCAAGGGCTTGTCACCATTTTGGGGTCAGCCATGATACTTGGCATCTGCCACCATGTCGCGGCTCAAGGGAGGAATGTTGGGGGTGGACCTGAGAGCTGGTGGAGATGGAGGGTGACCTGGTTCTTCTTTGTTTTTTCAGAGCGAACGGCCGTCTGGGATGCAGTGGCTGGCTACGTTCAAGACCAACTCCTGCTCCACAAGGTGGTGCAACACCCATGTCCTCCTCATCCACTATGAGGGGTGCTGGGATCCCCCTGGGGCATGGCCTGCTGTCACCCTTCAACTCCTCAGAAAACAGGAACCTCACCCCAAAAGTCTGACGGCCAAACGGGGCCTGTGCAATGTTGGTGTCACCTCTGGTAGGGCTGATCCTGGTCGCTGGAGGCCCCCCGGGATGTCCTCCGCTGGAGGCCCCCCGGGATGTCCCCCCGGTGCTGCCCAAACTCCAGTGCTGTTTTTTTCTCCTGAGGAGGGGAAGGACTCAACATCTCCTCCCCAAAGTTCTCCCCACCACCCAGTTCGTGCCTCCAAACGGTGGAGAGGGCAGGCTCCAGCCTGAAGCACCATCCCTGGACAGGGGAGGTCACCTCCAGATCTTCCCTCTGGCCAATCCTAACCCTCCCACCCTTCTCGTCCACTTGCAGGGCGTCCGAATTCCCACCCTTGGCTCCTTCGGCACTGTCCCCGAACGTGTCCAGGTCGGAGATGAAACTGTGACTATCCACAAGCCGGTGTTCCACCTGGCCAGGAACCTTGCCGTTGTCCACAACCTGATGGACAACAAGGACTACCTGCCTGGTAAGATGGCTGACTGCACGGTCATCTTCTCTGAAGCAACTCAAAGTCCAAAAATTGGGTGGTTTTGAGTTTTTTTTTGGGCAATGCAATGATTGTGACACACAAGATGTAGGAAACGTGCTACGTGGTGAGCGTCTCCATATTTCTCCTGTGTTTTTTCCAGGCAACAAGGAGCTGGAGCCCCTCAAGTACTCCAAGGTGGCTGCGGCAGCAACTGTGTCCCGGAAGAAAGTGGAGGGTTGCATCCAAGGCACCACGTCCCTCCTCTCACACTGCCTGGGGAAGGGGGAGAATGTGGCCCTCATCCTGAAGGAGGTGGGGGTGCTCCTCATCGAAGGCACGAAGGTGCGCATGAAGTTCTACCACGACTTTCTGGAGAGGCTGTCTGGGAAGGAGAACTTGGAGAAGGTTGTCTTCAAGGTGAGCGTTTCAGTTTCTCTGTGGCACGTGCAGTCCCACGGCAGTGTGCTGGCACTGCTTGTGTGGGGTCCCTCAGGACACGTTCAGCCACTCCGTCCAGGTGAGAGTTATGGTCCTGCCAACACTTGCTGCCTCGAGCTCCTCCGACACTGACTGCCTCAGCCATGTGGAGGATGTCCCGCCATCTTTGGCCTCCTCCAACGTGGGGTGTATCAACCACGTTGAGGACGTCCTGGCATCTTTGGCCTCCTCCAGTGTGGAGTGCTTCAACCACGCTGAAGATGTCCTGCCATCTTTGTGTTCCTCCATTGCAGGTCCCCCATCTGCTGGACATGATTGTGTCCCCAGTGGTACCCGTGGCCTCACTGAGTTTCTCTGGCCGTGTCATCATCTTTCCTGAGTGAGTACGTTGGTGGCTGTAGCCGCTCTTTGATGCCAACGCCCAAGGTAGCATCTCCTCCTTGTGCCACCGCGGGTGTCCTGGGGACACCAGGCAGTGACTCTTGATGATATCCCCAGGCCAAAGTCACTCCCATAAGGTGGCTCTGAGGGGGAAGATAGAGGAATTTGGGTGACATTTCTTCCCGTGGTGGCCTGGACTTCTTCGCTAGTCGACTCCATTTCCCAGGCCCGTCCTTGGGAATGGGATGTGGTAGACTTGGGAAGACAATGGCCTTCATGGCAATGCCAAACTCTGCCTGTGGTGCCATGGGTCATGTGGGTGTCTTCTCCTTCTTTCCAGGTTTGTGATGGAGTGTGTGCCCAAACACCTGCCCAGGGCTCTCCTCAAGACCTTGAGACAAGTCCCCGGTGAGGACGGGCAGATGAGAAAATACAGTTTTCCGCCTCTCCCGAAAGGTGGGAAAGGTAAAGCAGCTCCCAGCTCCTCTCCTCTCCATGGGATGGGCAACCAAATTCTGCCACCTTGTAGGGAAATGGCCGACATTGAGCACCAAATGGCTCTGACTTGTCCCAAAGCTTCAGGCCAACTTCTGAGGGCCTTTTGTCCTAACGATTCGTTGGCGTACACCAAATAAGAGCCCCGGGGTGGGATGTGCCCAAGGGTACGGTGGAATGATGGTAGGCCAAGGCCTTTTCCTCCCCCTCTTCCCCTCAGAAATGACACCTCCCCCAAAAAAATGAGTCCCTGTCACCTCCCTGGCACCACGCAGCTCCTCCTTCCTGAACATGGTGATGATTATGATGAAGTCGGAAAACCACATTGGAAATGGTGCTGGTGTTGTGGAGGACACAATGGGGTTGCGAGAGGAGCAGAATGTCCACCCCTCGGACATTTTGGGAAGAGGCCTGAGCACCCTCTGCGTGTCACTGGGTGGTCCGGCAGCGTCACAGCGATGCTCTTCTGAGGAGGTGTTTCCTTTCTGGTTCCAGTGGGGTTTCCTGGTTTTTCCTTTCCTGCTGGTCCAAGCTCGACTCAAAACGAAACGCCGCAGTTTGGGGAAATCACGGGGTCGCCGAAGAGGAAGAGGAAAAGGTCTCTGGCCAGGTGAGGCTGAAGGCTCAGGGTGGGCGGCCGCACGGGGCCATTTTACCCAGAGAGGTGTGAGATGCCCCATCCCTGGAGATGTTCCAGGCCAGGTTGGATGGGGCTTTGAGCAAACTGATCTGGTTGAAGACCTCCCTGCTCATGACAGAGGTGTTGAACTAGATGGACCTTCAAAGGTCCCTTCCCACCCAAACCATTCCATCAGCCTGATTGGACGTGTTCAAGGTCAGGTTGGATGGGGCTGGAACCAACCTGGTCTACTGGAAGGTGGCCCTGCCGATGACGGCGGGGGACGTTGGACTAGATGGACCTCTAAATGTCCCTTCCAACCCAAACCATTCCATGATTTTCTGACCCAGCAAGAGCCCGTTCCCCAGCCCTGAACACTCCTTGGTCATCACCACCCAACAGTGGTGAAGGCAGCACCTGGAGGGGTGGGATGGGGCTGCCGGGAACACCCCCATTTCACAGGGCTGGATCTTCTCCAGCTCTTCAGGAGAGCCGCAGCGTGGTCTGGGGACACGGGGACAGCCGTGTGTCAGATGAGGGTCCCGGCACAGGGTGTTTCCTCAGCCGACCTGCTGGTGGCTACGTGAGGAGGCACATGGCTCATGGGGAGGGGCAGAAAGCGGCCTCAAACCCATTGTGTCCTCAGGTAGACCTCTCCCTTTGTGTCCTTCCAGGCAGCAGTTGGTGGTTCCAAAGGTCTCCTCCGCCACAAAACAGCCCGTGACCAGCCAACCCAAGGGCAAAGCCATGCACAAAGGACAAGCGCAGAAGCAGAGTCGAGAGTGGGCAGTGAAAACTCAGCGCTACGGAGGAGGAAGAGCAGAAGAAAGAGGAGGAGGAGGAGGAAGAGAAGGAGGAAGAGAAGGAGGAAGAGAAGGAGGAGAAAGAGGAGGAGGAGAAAGAGAAGGAGGAGGAGAAGAAGGAGTAGAAGAAATAGTGGAGAAAATCCTCGCCGAACGCGCAGCGCTGAAGGCGCTGAAGGCCAAGTCCTCCCATCCTCAGGAAGCCTCGGCCTTTGTAACACCTGTAATAGCCGTATTATCGGCAACGAGCTCTGAGGTCAGCCTGCTCGAGGAGCCCACCTACCGGGTGCTCCCACAGCCACCACCGAGCCCGAGGCGGCAAAACCAGCGAAGCTGAGGAGTCCCTCCATGGACAGCCCTGGTTTGGTCCAGCCGGTGGGCGAGGGGGACCACCTCAAGGCCGTGTCTGGCGCTGAAGACTGCTTCGGTGCTCCCTTGGCCGGTTGGTCACCGTGAAGGAGATAAATAAAACCACAGAGGAGAGGTGGCAAAAGAACCGTTCACCACCTCCCTCAATGAGCTTCCCCACCTCTTGGAGCACAGGGCAGAGGGCGGCTGCAACAAGGAGCAGGTGGTGGCGGTGATGCTGGTGGACGGTGAAAACACCTTCTCTGATGACCCCAACAGCTTTGCCTTCTCCACCTCCTTTAACAAAGTCCGTGACTTCTTGGAGCCTGGGGTGGAGGGTGACTGCTCTGAGGACCACCTGGTGGAAGCAATGCACCTCCCGGTGGGACAACATCCCACCCAAGAAGAGGAAGAAGACGGTGGTGTTCCAGGTGGAAAACCTCTCAAAACCCCTGTGGGAGGGGACGCCGCAGGCAGCACATGGGCAGCAACAAGCGGAGGGCATCTGACACTGTGGCCACCAAGCGACCCAGAACCCTGGGGGATGCCGGGGGGCAAAGCGCCCCACACCCCCCCCAGCCGCTCTTCATGGGTTGATAGAGAAGGTGTTGAAGCGTGGAACCCCCCGGCACGTGACCCACACCCACCCGCTCCAGCCCCAGCCGTCTCCCACATCTCTCCTTCCTTCTTAATTCATTAAAGGGTTGATGTTTGGTTGACAGCACATCTGCCTGCGGTCATTCCTGCGCTGGGAGGCGCTTGATCGTGTTACAAAGTGGTTTTTTTTGGATCGTGATGAAACGTTGCTTTGCCGTATGGCATAGAACCAAACGACCAAACGCACAGACAGCAATTAATCTGACGTTTGCCTCTCGCTTGGGCAACCGTGGGTGGTCCACGGGTGCTGCCCAGTGAAGGAGACGACCTTATGTTGGGATGGAGAATACGACAGATCAACAGTTTCCCTGACTGCTGCTCATGAGTGGGTGAGATTAATCGCTGACGGCGTCGTACGTTGCCTACATGGCAAGTGAGGTTTCCCCCTCTCGCTTTCGCTCGTGCCTAGATTGCTTGTGCTCCGCTCAGTCTTCATTATATCAATTGTCAACTTATATTATTAGAATAAGGTTGATCAGATTTGCCGGTAGATCTGTTTGATCTCCCAATACCAGAAGGACCCTTGCCGTGTGACAGGCATTCGCCTCTCTTGGAAGTCTCTCCTGGCCAATCTCAAGCAGGAAAAGGAAGCTCACGGAGGGTGGAAACAAGAACGGGTGGCCTGGGAGGGACACGGAGAAGCTGTCTTAGCAGCCAGGGATCAGGTTAGGAAAGCTAAAACCCAGCTAGAGGTGAATCTGGCCAGGGGCGTCAGGGGCAACAAGAAAACCTTCTAATAGGTATGTGGGTGACAAAAGGAAGAGTAGGGAAAATGTGGGCCCACTCAGGACGGAAAGGGGAGACCTGGTCACCCGGGACATGGAAAAGGCTGAGGTACTCAACGACTTTTTGGCCTCCGTCTTCACCAGTAAGGGCTCTAACCACACCGCCCAAGTCGCAGAAGGCAAAGGCAGGGACTGGGAGAATGAGGAACCACCCACTGTAGGAGAAGACCAGGTTCGAGACCAGCTGAGGAACCTGAAGGTGCACAAGTCCATGGGACCTGATGAAATTCATCTGCGGGTCCTGAGGGAACTGGCAGATGAAGTTGCTAAGCCACTATCCATTATATTGGAGAAGTCGTGGCAGTGCGGTGAAGTTCCCATTGACTGGAAAAGGGGAAACATAACCCCCGTTTTTAAAAAGGGTACAAAAGAAGACCCGGGGAACTACAGGCTAGTCAGTCTCACCTCTGTGCCTGGCAAGATCATGGAGCAGATCCTCCTGGAAACTCTGCTAAGGCACATGGAAAATAAAGGGGGTGATTGGTGACAGCCAACACGGCTCCACTAAGGGAAAATCCTGCCTGACAAATTTGGTGGCTTTCTATGACAGCGTTACAGCACTGGTGGATCACGGGAGAGCAATACGTCATCTACCTGGACTTGTGCAAAGCATTTGACACTGTCCCACATGACATCCTTGTCTCAAAACGGGAAGGACATGGATTTGACCAATGGACAGAGGATAAGGAACTGGCTGGACAGTCACAATTCAAAGAGTTGCAGTCCACAGCTCCATGTCCAAGTAGCGAGCGGTGGTGTTCCTGAGCGGTGGTGTTCCTGTTCGATGAGTGGTGTTCCTCAGGGGTCAGTACTGGGACGAGTACAGTTTAACATCTTTGTTGGTGACATGGATGGTGGGATCACATAGAATCATAGAATCATAGAATCAGTGAGGTTGGAAGGGACCTTTAAGATCATCAAGTCCAACCATTAACCTACCCTGATAAAAACACCACCACTCCTAAACCATGTCCCTAAGCACCTCATCTACCCTTTTCTTAAACACCTCCATGGATGGTGAATCCACCACCTCTCTGGGCAGCTTATTCCAATGTTTAATAACCCTTTCAGTGAAAAAATGCTTCCTAATATCCAATCTAAACCTGCCCTGACGTAACTTGAACCCCATAACATGAACCTTCAGCAAGTTTTCCGACCACAGCAAGTTGTTTGGAGCGGACAACACACTGGAGGGAAGAGGTGCCATCCAGAGGGACCTGGACAGGCTGGAGAGGTGGGCCTGTGCAAACCTCGTGAAGTTCAACAAGGCCAAGTGCAAGGACCCGCACGACGGTCAGGGCAATACCAAGCACAAAGAGACACTGGGCAGAGAGTGGACTGAGAGCAGCCCTGAGGAGAGGTACTTGGGGGTGTTGGTGGATGAGAAGCTCAGCACAAGCCAGCAAAGGGCACTTACAGCCCAGAAAGCCAACCACATCCTGGGCTGCATCGAAAGAAGCGTGGCCGGCAGGTCAAGGGGGGTGATTCTGCCCCTCTGCTCTGCTCTCGTGAGACCCCACCAGGACTCTTTGGAGACTTCAGCATTGGAGCCCTACACACGGACATCGACCTCTTGCAGCAAGTCCAGAGGAGGGCACGAAGATGATCCAAGTGCTGGAGCACGTCTCCTATGAGGACAGGCCGAGAGACAGGCAGCAGAATACAAGAACAGCCAGAATAAGAGAGGCAAAAGGAAGCCAAAAAGTGACAACAGCGAGGGAAAGGCACAGGGGGCACAGGCACAGGGAGGGACCCAGATGCAGCAGAGGGGTGACACAGCCCCAGGGGCACAGGACTCAACACAGTTCCCGCTCTCGGTGCTGCCAGCAGAATTTGACAGTTCAGGCGCTTCTGTCTCTGCCTCTCTCAGCTCTTACAGTATGAAGCTTCCCAGAGACACAGCCTCGCACGTGCGCACACATGCTACATGGCCATACCATACTTTTGGTTACGCATACGGACCCTGCGGTGCATGTTGTGATCAGGTCTGCTAAGGACTACTCACTGGGACCCCTCCTCACCTGGAGAGGGTTGCTGTCTACTGTCTACAGCTGGGTGCAGCTTCCAGCTCGATCCCCTTTGTGTCCTTCTCCAGCAGCTTCACCTTCTTCCGATCCCTTCAACTTCAGCCGGAGCCAGACGCAGCCACCAACATCCCTGGGGGAGGGACGGACAACTGAGCCCTCAGCGCGGACCCCAGGAGAGGGAGAGATGGCGATTCCCTCAGCCGGCCCCGGGCTGAAGCCCCTCCTGCTGCAGGAGCTGCTGCAGACACCGCTCCTTCCCCGCACAGGTGCTGACAGCACTGCGTTACCAGGGATGGAGCGCGCCCGAGGCCCAGCTGGCTGCTGCCAGGACAGGCCGTGGGGCGGCCTGGAGCTGCGGGACAGCCCTCAGGGGAGGTGCTGGGGTGGGGGCAGCTGCAGGGGGCGAGCGGGGGCGGGGTGGCTGAGGGGGGCTCTGGGGGTCAGGTTGCCCACTGCCTCTGCCCGGGGCGGTCCGCCTCCGTGCCCTTCCCCTCCCTGGCTCCCAGGTCACTCCCGGGGCTGCCCTGGCCGGGCCGGCTCCAGCTGAGCGGGACCCCATCGCTGCGGGCGGTTCGGGGCAGCCCCAGCCCTCCCCTCAGCCTGCAGGGCCATGGCAGCTGCCAGCGTGCCCCGGGAAGGAACATGGCTGCCGGCAGCCCCGTGCCCCGGGACTACAGCTCCCGGCATGCCCCGGGGCGCGCCTGCTCCCAGCATGCCCCGCGCACAACTTCCTGCCCTCGGACCCTGCGGGACACCGCCCCCGCCCCCCCCTGCAGCAGCCATGGCTGCCTCCCCGGGGCTGCCCCGGCCCAGGCCAGGCCCCAGAGCCCCGGTGGGGCCGGGAGGGGGAGAGAGGGAGAGGGGTGGGATGGGGCGGTGGGGTGGGCAGACAGGGGCGGGAGAGGAGAGAGGGAGGGGGCTGCAGGGCAGAGCTGAGCACACAGCGGGTGGCATGGGCTCTGGGAGCACTGGCAGGGGGAGACCTGGGGACAGAGCAACAGCTCCTGGCAGGGACAGCCCCAGGCAGCAGAGAGCCCCTTCACACTTCTGCATCCCTCTCTGCTCAGCTGCACAGGGAGAGACAAAACTGTGTGTTTAAATGGGCTTTGAAACTGGATTCTCCCACCCTCACTGAAGTCCATTTTTTTTCTCTCTCATTGTTAGGGAGATCATTCTCCCATGGAGAGAGTTGTAAGCACAGGACACCTGCGTGGTGACCAGCAGGTCAATGATTTGTACATTAGACCTCCTGACTCTGCACTAGGGCACAGAGAGCCCTTTTGTCCCTCAGGGCTCTCCAGTGTTCAGGCTACAATCAATGGGAAAGAGAAGGATTTCTGCCCCATTCAAAGGTAGTTCCCTCAGCAGCAAAAACCTGAGCACCCAAAAAACAAGCTGAATGAAACTAAGCCAAAGAAAGATAAGTCATTTAGGGTTATTTTTTGGGGAGAAAGCAGAGGATGGTGTCCAAGGAGTCTGCCTTAACTTGTGAATATCTTCTCCTCTTTCTACATTGCTCCATGCTCAGAGTGAACAAATGTCCAACAGCAGCTCCATCACCCACTTCCTCCTCCTGGCATTCGCAGACACACAGGAGCTGCAGCTCTTGACCTTCTGGCTCTTCCTGGGCATCTACCTGGCTGCCCTCCTGGGAAACGGCCTCATCATCACCGCCATTGCCATGTGCTGCACAGGTCTTTTTTTCCTTTTTCTGTGCTACAGCAGAGTTTTGTCTTCTCACAGTCATGTCCTATGACCGCTACGTTGCCATCTGCCACCCCCTGCACTACGGGACCCTCCTGGACAGCAGAGCTTGTGTCCGCATGGCAGCAGCTGCCTGGGGCAGTGGGTTTCTCAATGCTGTGCTGCACACAGCCAATACATTTTCACTGCCCCTCTGCCAGGGCAATGCCCTGAACCAGGTCTTCTGTGAAATCCCCCACATCCTCAAGCTCTCCTGCTCAGGCTCAGACTACCTCAGGGAAGTTGGGTTTCTTGTGTTTGGTAGTTGTTTAGCATTTTGGTGTTTTGTTTTCATTGTTGTGTTGTATGTGCAGATCTTCAGGGCCGTGTTGAGGATTCTCTCACAGCAGGGACAGCACAAAGCCTTTTCCACGTGCCTCCCTCACCTGGCCGTGGTCTCCCTGTTTCTCAGCACTGCCATATTTGCCCACCTGAAGCCCCCTTCTATCTCCTCTCCAGTTCTCAATGCAATGGTTGCAGTGCTGTATTCAGTGATTCCTCCATCAGTGAACCCCCTCATCTACAGCACGAGGAACCAGGAGCTAAAGGATGCCCTCTGGAAATTGATGACCAGATGATTTTCAGAAGCACTTAACTTTCTTCTTCTGTGAATCACTTACAAAATAACTCATTATAGCTCATGCTGATCTTCTGTGGGTTTATTTTGGTTTGGTTTGGTTTGGTTTTAAGTTTTGGGTTTGTCTTTGGGGTTTTTTGCTTTTTTGTAGTTTTTATAATATTGTCCAGAATATCTTTTTTCTTTTTATATTTCCAATTAAGCACCTTTCAAACTTTGTGAGATTCACAGACTGTGTAAATGAGCATTCATGCTCTCCATGTTCAATGAAATAAACATCTTCCAGCAACTTGTTTGCCCAAGATCATTTCTTTTGAGGCAATCTCTGGAGCAGCAGAGAAGTGCCTGTGTGCAGAGCTGGAGGGGAAAGAGTCCCAGCACAGCAGCACTGCCAGGGAGCACCAGCCTTGGTCATGCCAGAGCTGCTCTCTTGCCACTTCCACGCTCTCCTCCTGAGCCCTTGCCTTGCTGTAATGCTGAGTGCTCGGGCAGCTCCTAGTGCTGTTGTGTGGCAGCCCTGTGAGCACAGGAGGGACAGGCACTGAGCGCTGCTCTGACAGAGCTGGCCTCCCTAACAGCACCTCCATCGGACCAGGGGGTCTCCTCAGGGCAGACCCTGAAGGGTTAGATTTTCTTCCAAAGTTGTTCTCAAGAATATTCCCAAGAATGTTCCCCTCAAAAGAAAACACCAGTGTACAGCATAACTATGTATGTTTTCAGGGTGGAGGCAAGTAGCAGTGTGCTCACATCACCAGGACTCCTGGGAAAGACATGAAGGACTGGCAGAACAGGGTCTTCACTGGGGCTGTCTGTGCTGGACACGCCAGCGAATATACCCCAGGACAATCTTCACACACCTAGCAGACAACTACCACCATTTTAACAGTCCCCACCATTCCAATGAGATCTCCTTCACCCGCCTTTTCCGGTTCCTTGCAAATTCCCCTGTGTGCCACCTCACCCTCCCCTGTCCTTATCACAGAATCATGGATTTTTCAGAGTTGGAAGGGACCTCTAGAGATCATCTAGTCCAACTCCCCTGCTAAAGCAGGATTGCCTAGAGCACACTACTCAGGACTGCATCCAGGCAGGTCTTAAAAATCTCCGAGAAGGCTGAGAGAGCCTGGGACTCTTTAGCCTGGAAAGAAGGCTGAGGGGAGACCTTATTATGGCGTACAGGTATCTAAAGGGTGGGTTGAAGGACGATGGAGCCAGGCTCTTT
>NW_028128382.1:0-20869 GCF_965231255.1 Vanellus vanellus
CCTCAGGAGCAAAAAAGACAAACGTCCAGCTTTTGCTGCCACAGATGAGGTGCCAGCAGAAAAAAGTAATGCTGGTTCTCACTGCCTCCTGGAACCCTTTCAAATGCCCCAGATAATTTGGCCCTCTCTGCTTTCCTGCGGACTCCATCCTCAAAAGCACCTGTTTTCGCTTTCGGCAGCCTCCGGAGCAAAAAAGACAAACGTCCAGCTTTTGCTGCCACAGCAAAGGTGCCAGCGGGGAAAAGTAATGCTGGTTCTCACTGCCTCCTGGAACCCTTTCAAATGCCCCAGACAATTTGGCCCTCTCTGCTTTCCCTGCGGACTCCATCCTCAAAAGCACCTGTTTTCGCTTTCGGCAACCTCCGGAGCAAAAAAGACAAACGTCCAGCTTTTGCTGCCACAGCAAAGGTGCCAGCGGGAAAAAGTAATGCTGGTTCTCACTGCCTCCTGGAACTCTTTCAAATGCCACAGACAATTTGGCCCTCTCTGCTTTCCTGCGGACTCCATCCTCAAAAGCACCTGTTTTCGCTTTCGGCAGCCTCCGGAGCAAAAAAGACAAACGTCCAGCATTTGCTGCCAAAGCAAAGGTGCCAGCGGGGAAAAGTGATGCTGGTTCTCACTGCCTCCTGGAACCCTTTCAAATGCCCCAGACAATTTGGCCCTCTCTGCTTTCCTGCGGACTCCATCCTCAAAAGCACCTGTTTTCGCTTTCGGCATCCTCAGGAGCAAAAAGACAAACGTCCCAGCTTTTGCTGCCACAGCAAAGGTGACAGCGGGGAAAAGTAATGCTGGTTCTCACTGCCTCCTGGAACCCTTTCAAATGCCCCAGACAATTTGGCCCTCTCTGCTTTCCTGCGGACTCTATCCTCAAAAGCACCTGTTTTCGCTTTCGGCAACCTCCGGAGCAAAAAAGACAAACGTCCAGCTTTGCTGCCACAGCAAAGGTGCCAGCGGGAAAAGTAATGCTGGTTCTCACTGCCTCCTGGAACCCTTTCAAATGCCACAGACAATTTGGCCCTCTCTGCTTTCCTGCGGACTCCATCCTCAAAAGCACCTGTTTTCGCTTTCTGCATCCTCAGGAGCAAAAAAGACAAACGTCCAGCTTTTGCTGCCACAGCAAAGGTGCCAGCGGGGAAAAGTGATGCTGGTTCTCACTGCCTCCTGGAACCCTTTCAAATGCCCCAGACAATTTGGCCCTCTCTGCTTTCCTGCGGACTCCATCCTCAAAAGCACCTGTTTTCGCTTTCGGCAGCCTCCGGAGCAAAAAAGACAAACGTCCAGCTTTTGCTGCCACAGCGAAGGTGTCAGTGGGGAAAAGTAATGCTGGTTCTCACTGCCTCCTGGAACCCTTTCAAATGCCACAGACAATTTGGCCCTCTCTGCTTTCCTGCGGACTCCATCCTCAAAAGCACCTGTTTTCGCTTTCGGCAACTTCCGGAGCAAAAAAGACAAACGTCCAGCTTTTTGCTGCCACAGCAAAGGTGCCAGCGGGGAAAAGTGATGCTGGTTCTCACTGCCTCCTGGAACTCTTTCAAATGCCACAGACAATTTGGCCCTCTCTGCTTTCCTGCGGACTCCATCCTCAAAAGCACCTGTTTTCGCTTTCGGCATTCTCCGGAGCAAAAAAGACAACGTCATCTTTTGCTGCCACAGCAAAGGTCCCAGCGGGGAAAAGTGATGCTGGTCCTCACTGCCTCCTGGAACCTCTTCAAATGCACCACACAATTTGGCCCTCTCTGCTTTCCTACGGACTCCATCCTCAAAGCACTTGTTTTCACTTTCGGCATTCTCCGGAGCAAAAAAGACAAACGTCCAGCTTTTGCTGCCACAGCAAAGGTCCCAGCGGGAAAAGTGATGCTGGTCCTCACTGCCTCCTGGAACCTCTTCAAATGCACCACACAATTTGGCCCTCTCTGCTTTCCTGCGGACTCCATCCTCAAACGCACCTGTTTTCGCTTTCAGCGCCCTCCGGAGCAAAAAAGACAAACGTCCAGCTTTGCTGCCACAGCAAAGGTGCCAGCGGGGAAAAGTGATGCTGGTCCTCACTGCCTCCTGGAACCTCTTCAAATGCCCCAGACAATTTGGCCCTCTCTGCTTTCCTGCGGACTCCATCCTCAAAAGCACTTGTTTTCACTTTAGGCGCCCTCCGGAGCAAAAAAGACAAACGTCCAGCTTTTGCTGCCACAGCAAAGGTGCCAGCGGGGAAAAGTGATGCTGGTCCTCACTGCCTCCTGGAACCTCTTCAAATGCCCCAGACAATTTGGCCCTCTCTGCTTTCCTGCCGACTCCATCCTCAACAGAACCTGTTTTCGCTTTCGGCAGCCTCCGGAGCAAAAAGAACAAACGTCCAGCTTTTGCTGCCACAGCAAAGGTGCCAGCGGGGAAAAGTGATGCTGGTTCTCACTGCCTCCTGGAACCTCTTCAAATGCCACAGACAATTTGGCCCTCTCTGCTTTCCTACGGACTCCATCCTCAAAAGCACCTGTTTTCGCTTTCGGCATCCTCCGGAGCAAAAAAGACAAACGTCCAGCTTTTGCTGCCACAGCAAAGGTGCCAGCGGGGAAAAGTGATGCTGGTCCTCACTGCCTCCTGGAACCTCTTCAAATGCACCACACAATTTGGCCCTCTCTGCTTTCCTGCGGACTCCATCCTCAAAAGCACCTGTTTTCACTTTCGGCGCCCTCCGGAGCAAAAAAGACAAACGTCCAGCTTTTGCTGCCACAGCAAAGGTGCCAGCGGGGAAAAGTGATGCTGGTCCTCACTGCCTCCTGGAACCTCTTCAAATGCACCACACAATTTGGCCCTCTCTGCTTTCCTGCGGACTCCATCCTCAAAAGCACTTGTTTTCACTTTCGGCGCCCTCCGGTGGTAAAAAGACAAACGTCCAGCTTTTGCTGCCACAGCAAAGGTGCCAGCGGGGAAAAGTGATGCTGGTCCTCACTGCCTCCTGGAACCTCTTCAAATGCCCCAGACAATTTGGCCCTCTCTGCTTTCCTACGGACTCCATCCTCAAAAGCACTTGTTTTCACTTTCGGCATTCTCCGGAGCAAAAATGACAAACGTCCAGCTTTTGCTGCCACAGCAAAGGTGCCAGCGGGGAAAAGTGATGCTGGTCCTCACTGCCTCCTGGAACCTCTTCAAATGCACCACACAATTTGGCCCTCTCTGCTTTCCTGCGGACTCCATCCTCAAACGCACCTGTTTTCACTTTCAGCGCCCTTCGGAGCAAAAAAGACAAACGTCCAGCTTTTGCTGCCACAGCAAAGGTGCCAGCGGGGAAAAGTGATGCTGGTCCTCACTGCCTCCTGGAACCTCTTCAAATGCACCACACAATTTGGCCCTCTCTGCTTTCCTGCGGACTCCATCCTCAAAAGCACTTGTTTTCACTTTCGGCGCCCTCCGGAGCAAAAAAGACAAACGTCCAGCTTTTGCTGCCACAGCAAAGGTGCCAGCGGGGAAAAGTGATGCTGGTCCTCACTGCCTCCTGGAACCTCTTCAAATGCACCACACAATTTGGCCCTCTCTGTTTTCCTGCGGACTCTATCCTCAAAAGCGCCTTTTTTCACTTTCGGCGCCCTGCGGTCGTAAAAAGACAAACGTCCAGGATTTGCTGCCGCAGCAAGGTGCCAGCGGAGGAAAGTAATTCTGGTTCTCACTGCCTCATGGAACTCTTTCAAATGCCCCAGACAATTTAGCCCTCTCTGCTTTCCTGCGGACTCTATCCTCAAAAGCGCCTTTTTTCACTTTCGGCGCCCTGCGGTCGTAAAAAGACAAACGTCCAGCTTTTGCTGCCACAGCAAAGGTGCCAGCGGGGAAAAGTAATGCTGGTTCTCACTGTCTCCTGGAACCTCTTCAAATGCCACAGACAATTTGGCCCTCTCTGCTTTCCTGCGGACTCCATCCTCAAAAGCACCTGTTTTCGCTTTCGGCATCATCCGGAGCAAAAAAGACAAACGTCCAGCTTTTGCTGCCACAGCAAAGGTGCCAGCGGGGAAAAGTGATGCTGGTCCTCACTGCCTCCTGGAACCTCTTCAAATGCCCCAGACAATTTGGCCCTCTCTGCTTTCCTGCCGACTCCATCCTCAAAAGCACCTGTTTTCACTTTCGGCGCCCTCCGGAGCAAAAAAGACAAACGTCCAGCTTTTGCTGCCACAGCAAAGGTGCCAGCGGGGAAAAGTGATGCTGGTCCTCACTGCCTCCTGGAACCTCTTCAAATGCCCCACATTATTTGGCCCTCTCTGCTTTCCTGCGGACTCCATCCTCAAAAGCACTTGTTTTCACTTTCGGCGCCCTCCGGAGCAAAAAAGACAAACGTCCAGCTTTTGCTGCCACAGCAAAGGTGCCAGCGGGGAAAAGTAATGCTGGTTCTCACTGCCACCTGGAACCCTATCAAATGCACCACACAATTTGGCCCTCTCTGCTTTCCTGCGGACTCCATCCTCAAAAGCACTTGTTTTCACTTTCGGCGCCCTCCGGAGCAAAAAAGACAAACGTCCAGCTTTTGCTGCCACAGCAAAGGTGCCAGCGGGGAAAAGTGATGCTGGTCCTCACTGCCTCCTGGAACCTCTTCAAATGCCCCAGACAATTTGGCCCTCTCTGCTTTCTTCCGACTCCATCCTCAAAAGCACCTGTTTTCGCTTTCGGCATCCTCCGGAGCAAAAAAGACAAACGTCCAGCTTTTGCTGCCACAGCAAAGGTGCCAGCGGGGAAAAGTGATGCTGGTCCTCACTGCCTCCTGGAACCTCTTCAAATGCACCACACAATTTGGCCCTCTCTGCTTTCCTACGGACTCCATCCTCAAAAGCACTTGTTTTCACTTTAGGCGCCCTCCGGAGCAAAAAAGACAAACGTCCAGCTTTTGCTGCCACAGCAAAGGTGCCAGCGTGGAAAAGTGATGCTGGTTCTCACTGCCTCCTGGAACCTCTTCAAATGCACCACACAATTTGGCCCTCTCTGCTTTCCTGCGGACTCCATCCTCAAAAGCACTTGTTTTCGCTTTCGGCGCCCTCCGGAGCAAAAAAGACAAACGTCCAGCTTTTGCTGCCACAGCAAAGGTGCCAGCGGGGAAAAGTGATGCTGGTCCTCACTGCCTCCTGGAACCTCTTCAAATGCACCACACAATTTGGCCCTCTCTGCTTTCCTGCGGACTCCATCCTCAAAAGCACCTGTTTTCGCTTTCGGCATGCTCCGGAGCATAAAAGACAAACGTCCAGCTTTTGCTGCCACAGCAAAGGTGCCAGCGGGGAAAAGTGATGCTGGTCTTCACTGCCTCCTGGAACCTCTTCAAATGCCCCACATTATTTGGCCCTCTCTGCTTTCCTGCGGACTCCATCCTCAAAAGCACTTGTTTTCACTTTCGGCGCCCTCCGGAGCAAAAAAGACAAACGTCCAGCTTTTGCTGCCACAGCAAAGGTGCCAGCGGGGAAAAGTAATGCTGGTTCTCACTGCCACCTGGAACCCTATCAAATGCACCACACAATTTGGCCCTCTCTGCTTTCCTGCGGACTCCATCCTCAAAAGCACTTGTTTTCACTTTCGGCGCCCTCCGGAGCAAAAAAGACAAACGTCCAGCTTTTGCTGCCACAGCAAAGGTGCCAGCGGGGAAAAGTGATGCTGGTCCTCACTGCCTCCTGGAACCTCTTCAAATGCCCCAGACAATTTGGCCCTCTCTGCTTTCTTCCGACTCCATCCTCAAAAGCACCTGTTTTCGCTTTCGGCATCCTCCGGAGCAAAAAAGACAAACGTCCAGCTTTTGCTGCCACATCAAAGGTGCCAGCGGGGAAAAGTGATGCTGGTCCTCACTGCCTCCTGGAACCTCTTCAAATGCACCACACAATTTGGCCCTCTCTGCTTTCCTACGGACTCCATCCTCAAAAGCACTTGTTTTCACTTTCGGCATTCTCCGGAGCAAAAAAGACAAACGTCCAGCTTTTGCTGCCACAGCAAAGGTGCCAGTGGGGAAAAGTGATGCTGGTCCTCACTGCCTCCTGGAACCTCTTCAAATGCACCACACAATTTGGCCCTCTCTGCTTTCCTGCGGACTCCATCCTCAAACGCACCTGTTTTCGCTTTCAGCGCCCTCCGGAGCAAAAAAGACAAACGTCCAGCTTTTGCTGCCACAGCAAAGGTGCCAGCGGGGAAAAGTGATGCTGGTTCTCACTGCCTCCTGGAACCTCTTCAAATGCCCCAGACAATTTGGCCCTCTCTGCTTTCCTGCGGACTCCATCCTCAAAAGCACTTGTTTTCACTTTAGGCGCCCTCCGGAGCAAAAAAGACAAACGTCCAGCTTTTGCTGCCACAGCAAAGGTGCCAGCGGGGAAAAGTGATGCTGGTCCTCACTGCCTCCTGGAACCTCTTCAAATGCCCCAGACAATTTGGCCCTCTCTGCTTTCCTGCCGACTCCATCCTCAACAGAACCTGTTTTCGCTTTCGGCAGCCTCCGGAGCAAAAAAGACAAACGTCCAGCTTTTGCTGCCACAGCAAAGGTGCCAGCGGGGAAAAGTGATGCTGGTTCTCACTGCCTCCTGGAACCTCTTCAAATGCCACAGACAATTTGGCCCTCTCTGCTTTCCTACGGACTCCATCCTCAAAAGCACCTGTTTTCGCTTTCGGCATCCTCCGGAGCAAAAAAGACAAACGTCCAGCTTTTGCTGCCACAGCAAAGGTGCCAGCGGGGAAAAGTGATGCTGGTCCTCACTGCCTCCTGGAACCTCTTCAAATGCACCACACAATTTGGCCCTCTCTGCTTTCCTGCGGACTCCATCCTCAAAAGCACCTGTTTTCACTTTCGGCGCCCTCCGGAGCAAAAAAGACAAACGTCCAGCTTTTGCTGCCACAGCAAAGGTGCCAGCGGGGAAAAGTGATGCTGGTCCTCACTGCCTCCTGGAACCTCTTCAAATGCACCACACAATTTGGCCCTCTCTGCTTTCCTGCGGACTCCATCCTC
The DNA here is from genome assembly GCF_965231255.1 of Vanellus vanellus. NCBI lineage: Eukaryota > Metazoa > Chordata > Aves > Charadriiformes > Charadriidae > Vanellus > Vanellus vanellus. Next base: position 6,947 of record NW_028128382.1, read on the forward strand.
AAAAGCACTTGTTTTCACTTTCGGCGCCCTCCGGTGGTAAAAAGACAAACGTCCAGCTTTTGCTGCCACAGCAAAGGTGCCAGCGGGGAAAAGTGATGCTGGTCCTCACTGCCTCCTGGAACCTCTTCAAATGCCCCAGACAATTTGGCCCTCTCTGCTTTCCTACGGACTCCATCCTCAAAAGCACTTGTTTTCACTTTCGGCATTCTCCGGAGCAAAAATGACAAACGTCCAGCTTTTGCTGCCACAGCAAAGGTGCCAGCGGGGAAAAGTGATGCTGGTCCTCACTGCCTCCTGGAACCTCTTCAAATGCACCACACAATTTGGCCCTCTCTGCTTTCCTGCGGACTCCATCCTCAAACGCACCTGTTTTCACTTTCAGCGCCCTTCGGAGCAAAAAAGACAAACGTCCAGCTTTTGCTGCCACAGCAAAGGTGCCAGCGGGGAAAAGTGATGCTGGTCCTCACTGCCTCCTGGAACCTCTTCAAATGCACCACACAATTTGGCCCTCTCTGCTTTCCTGCGGACTCCATCCTCAAAAGCACTTGTTTTCACTTTCGGCGCCCTCCGGAGCAAAAAAGACAAACGTCCAGCTTTTGCTGCCACAGCAAAGGTGCCAGCGGGGAAAAGTGATGCTGGTCCTCACTGCCTCCTGGAACCTCTTCAAATGCACCACACAATTTGGCCCTCTCTGTTTTCCTGCGGACTCTATCCTCAAAAGCGCCTTTTTTCACTTTCGGCGCCCTGCGGTCGTAAAAAGACAAACGTCCAGCATTTGCTGCCGCAGCAAGGTGCCAGCGGAGGAAAGTAATTCTGGTTCTCACTGCCTCATGGAACTCTTTCAAATGCCCCAGACAATTTAGCCCTCTCTGCTTTCCTGCGGACTCTATCCTCAAAAGCGCCTTTTTTCACTTTCGGCGCCCTGCGGTCGTAAAAAGACAAACGTCCAGCTTTTGCTGCCACAGCAAAGGTGCCAGCGGGGAAAAGTAATGCTGGTTCTCACTGTCTCCTGGAACCTCTTCAAATGCCACAGACAATTTGGCCCTCTCTGCTTTCCTGCGGACTCCATCCTCAAAAGCACCTGTTTTCGCTTTCGGCATCATCCGGAGCAAAAAAGACAAACGTCCAGCTTTTGCTGCCACAGCAAAGGTGCCAGCGGGGAAAAGTGATGCTGGTCCTCACTGCCTCCTGGAACCTCTTCAAATGCCCCAGACAATTTGGCCCTCTCTGCTTTCCTGCCGACTCCATCCTCAAAAGCACCTGTTTTCACTTTCGGCGCCCTCCGGAGCAAAAAAGACAAACGTCCAGCTTTTGCTGCCACAGCAAAGGTGCCAGCGGGGAAAAGTGATGCTGGTCCTCACTGCCTCCTGGAACCTCTTCAAATGCCCCACATTATTTGGCCCTCTCTGCTTTCCTGCGGACTCCATCCTCAAAAGCACTTGTTTTCACTTTCGGCGCCCTCCGGAGCAAAAAAGACAAACGTCCAGCTTTTGCTGCCACAGCAAAGGTGCCAGCGGGGAAAAGTAATGCTGGTTCTCACTGCCACCTGGAACCCTATCAAATGCACCACACAATTTGGCCCTCTCTGCTTTCCTGCGGACTCCATCCTCAAAAGCACTTGTTTTCACTTTCGGCGCCCTCCGGAGCAAAAAAGACAAACGTCCAGCTTTTGCTGCCACAGCAAAGGTGCCAGGGGGGAAAAGTGATGCTGGTCCTCACTGCCTCCTGGAACCTCTTCAAATGCCCCAGACAATTTGGCCCTCTCTGCTTTCTTCCGACTCCATCCTCAAAAGCACCTGTTTTCGCTTTCGGCATCCTCCGGAGCAAAAAAGACAAACGTCCAGCTTTTGCTGCCACAGCAAAGGTGCCAGCGGGGAAAAGTGATGCTGGTCCTCACTGCCTCCTGGAACCTCTTCAAATGCACCACACAATTTGGCCCTCTCTGTTTTCCTACGGACTCCATCCTCAAAAGCACTTGTTTTCACTTTAGGCGCCCTCCGGAGCAAAAAAGACAAACGTCCAGCTTTTGCTGCCACAGCAAAGGTGCCAGCGTGGAAAAGTGATGCTGGTTCTCACTGCCTCCTGGAACCTCTTCAAATGCACCACACAATTTGGCCCTCTCTGCTTTCCTGCGGACTCCATCCTCAAAAGCACTTGTTTTCGCTTTCGGCGCCCTCCGGAGCAAAAAAGACAAACGTCCAGCTTTTGCTGCCACAGCAAAGGTGCCAGCGGGGAAAAGTGATGCTGGTCCTCACTGCCTCCTGGAACCTCTTCAAATGCACCACACAATTTGGCCCTCTCTGCTTTCCTGCGGACTCCATCCTCAAAAGCACCTGTTTTCGCTTTCGGCATGCTCCGGAGCAAAAAAGACAAACGTCCAGCTTTTGCTGCCACAGCAAAGGTGCCAGCGGGGAAAAGTGATGCTGGTCTTCACTGCCTCCTGGAACCTCTTCAAATGCCCCACATTATTTGGCCCTCTCTGCTTTCCTGCGGACTCCATCCTCAAAAGCACTTGTTTTCACTTTCGGCGCCCTCCGGAGCAAAAAAGACAAACGTCCAGCTTTTGCTGCCACAGCAAAGGTGCCAGCGGGGAAAAGTAATGCTGGTTCTCACTGCCACCTGGAACCCTATCAAATGCACCACACAATTTGGCCCTCTCTGCTTTCCTGCGGACTCCATCCTCAAAAGCACTTGTTTTCACTTTCGGCGCCCTCCGGAGCAAAAAAGACAAACGTCCAGCTTTTGCTGCCACAGCAAAGGTGCCAGCGGGGAAAAGTGATGCTGGTCCTCACTGCCTCCTGGAACCTCTTCAAATGCCCCAGACAATTTGGCCCTCTCTGCTTTCTTCCGACTCCATCCTCAAAAGCACCTGTTTTCGCTTTCGGCATCCTCCGGAGCAAAAAAGACAAACGTCCAGCTTTTGCTGCCACATCAAAGGTGCCAGCGGGGAAAAGTGATGCTGGTCCTCACTGCCTCCTGGAACCTCTTCAAATGCACCACACAATTTGGCCCTCTCTGCTTTCCTACGGACTCCATCCTCAAAAGCACTTGTTTTCACTTTCGGCATTCTCCGGAGCAAAAAAGACAAACGTCCAGCTTTTGCTGCCACAGCAAAGGTGCCAGTGGGGAAAAGTGATGCTGGTCCTCACTGCCTCCTGGAACCTCTTCAAATGCACCACACAATTTGGCCCTCTCTGCTTTCCTGCAGACTCCATCCTCAAACGCACCTGTTTTCGCTTTCAGCGCCCTACGGAGCAAAAAAGACAAACGTCCAGCTTTTGCTGCCACAGCAAAGGTGCCAGCGGGGAAAAGTGATGCTGGTCCTCACTGCCTCCTGGAACCTCTTCAAATGCCCCAGACAATTTGGCCCTCTCTGCTTTCCTGCGGACTCCATCCTCAAAAGCACTTGTTTTCACTTTCGGCGCCCTCCGGAGCAAAAAAGACAAACGTCCAGCTTTTGCTGCCACAGCAAAGGTGCCAGCGGGGAAAAGTGATGCTGGTTCTCACTGCCTCCTGGAACCTCTTCAAATGCCCCAGACAATTTGGCCCTCTCTGCTTTCCTGCGGACTCCATCCTCAAAAGCACCTGTTTTCGCTTTCGGCAGCCTCCGGAGCAAAAAAGACAAACGTCCAGGTTTTGCTGCCACAGCAAAGGTGCCAGCGGGGAAAAGTGATGCTGGTCCTCACTGCCTCCTGGAACCTCTTCAAATGCACCACACAATTTGGCCCTCTCTGCTTTCCTGCCGACTCCATCCTCAAAAGCACCTGTTTTCACTTTCGGCGCCCTCCGGAGCAAAAAAGACAAACGTCCAGCTTTTGCTGCCACAGCAAAGGTGCCAGCGGGGAAAAGTGATGCTGGTCCTCACTGACTCCTGGAACCTCTTCAAATGCACCACACAATTTGGCCCTCTCTGCTTTCCAGCGGACTCCATCCTCAAAAGCACTTGTTTTCGCTATCGGCAACCTCAGGAGCAAAAAAGACAAACGTCCAGCTTTTGCTGCCACAGCAAAGGTGCCAGCGGGGAAAAGTGATGCTGGTCCTCACTGCCTCCTGGAACCTCTTCAAATGCCCCAGACAATTTGGCCCTCTCTGCTTTCCTGCGGACTCCATCCTCAAACGCACCTGTTTTCACTTTCGGCGCCCTCCGGAGCAAAAAAGACAAACGTCCAGCTTTTGCTGCCACAGCAAAGGTGCCAGCGGGGAAAAGTGATGCTGGTTCTCACTGCCTCCTGGAACCTCTTTAAATGCCCCACACAATTTGGCCCTCTCTGCTTTCCTGCGGACTCCATCCTCAAAAGCACCTGTTTTCGCTTTCGGCATCCTCCGGAGCAAAAAAGACAAACGTCCAGCTTTTGCTGCCACAGCAAAGGTGCCAGCGGGGAAAAGTGATGCTGGTCCTCACTGCCTCCTGGAACCTCTTCAAATGCACCACACAATTTGGCCCTCTCTGTTTTCCTACGGACTCCATCCTCAAAAGCACTTGTTTTCACTTTAGGCGCCCTCCGGAGCAAAAAAGACAAACGTCCAGCTTTTGCTGCCACAGCAAAGGTGCCAGCGTGGAAAAGTGATGCTGGTTCTCACTGCCTCCTGGAACCTCTTCAAATGCACCACACAATTTGGCCCTCTCTGCTTTCCTGCGGACTCCATCCTCAAAAGCACTTGTTTTCGCTTTCGGCGCCCTCCGGAGCAAAAAAGACAAACGTCCAGCTTTTGCTGCCACAGCAAAGGTGCCAGCGGGGAAAAGTGATGCTGGTTCTCACTGCCTCCTGGAACCTCTTCAAATGCACCACACAATTTGGCCCTCTCTGCTTTCCTGCGGACTCCATCCTCAAAAGCACTTGTTTTCGCTTTCGGCGCCCTCCGGAGCAAAAAAGACAAACGTCCAGCTTTTGCTGCCACAGCAAAGGTGCCAGCGGGGAAAAGTGATGCTGGTCTTCACTGCCTCCTGGAACCTCTTCAAATGCCCCACATTATTTGGCCCTCTCTGCTTTCCTGCGGACTCCATCCTCAAAAGCACTTGTTTTCACTTTCGGCGCCCTCCGGAGCAAAAAAGACAAACGTCCAGCTTTTGCTGCCACAGCAAAGGTGCCAGCGGGGAAAAGTAATGCTGGTTCTCACTGCCACCTGGAACCCTATCAAATGCACCACACAATTTGGCCCTCTCTGCTTTCCTGCGGACTCCATCCTCAAAAGCACTTGTTTTCACTTTCGGCGCCCTCCGGAGCAAAAAAGACAAACGTCCAGCTTTTGCTGCCACAGCAAAGGTGCCAGCGGGGAAAAGTGATGCTGGTCCTCACTGCCTCCTGGAACCTCTTCAAATGCCCCAGACAATTTGGCCCTCTCTGCTTTCTTCCGACTCCATCCTCAAAAGCACCTGTTTTCGCTTTCGGCATCCTCCGGAGCAAAAAAGACAAACGTCCAGCTTTTGCTGCCACAGCAAAGGTGCCAGCGGGGAAAAGTGATGCTGGTCCTCACTGCCTCCTGGAACCTCTTCAAATGCACCACACAATTTGGCCCTCTCTGCTTTCCTACGGACTCCATCCTCAAAAGCACTTGTTTTCACTTTCGGCATTCTCCGGAGCAAAAAAGACAAACGTCCAGCTTTTGCTGCCACAGCAAAGGTGCCAGCGGGGAAAAGTGATGCTGGTCCTCACTGCCTCCTGGAACCTCTTCAAATGCACCACACAATTTGGCCCTCTCTGCTTTCCTGCAGACTCCATCCTCAAACGCACCTGTTTTCGCTTTCAGCGCCCTACGGAGCAAAAAAGACAAACGTCCAGCTTTTGCTGCCACAGCAAAGGTGCCAGCGGGGAAAAGTGATGCTGGTCCTCACTGCCTCCTGGAACCTCTTCAAATGCCCCAGACAATTTGGCCCTCTCTGCTTTCCTGCGGACTCCATCCTCAAAAGCACTTGTTTTCACATTCGGCGCCCTCCGGAGCAAAAAAGACAAACGTCCAGCTTTTGCTGCCACAGCAAAGGTGCCAGCGGGGAAAAGTGATGCTGGTTCTCACTGCCTCCTGGAACCTCTTCAAATGCCCCAGACAATTTGGCCCTCTCTGCTTTCCTGCGGACTCCATCCTCAAAAGCACTTGTTTTCGCTTTCGGCAGCCTCCGGAGCAAAAAAGACAAACGTCCAGCTTTTGCTGCCACAGCAAAGGTGCCAGCGGGGAAAAGTGATGCTGGTCCTCACTGCCTCCTGGAACCTCTTCAAATGCACCACACAATTTGGCCCTCTCTGCTTTCCTGCCGACTCCATCCTCAAAAGCACCTGTTTTCACTTTCGGCGCCCTCCGGAGCAAAAAAGACAAACGTCCAGCTTTTGCTGCCACAGCAAAGGTGCCAGCGGGGAAAAGTGATGCTGGTCCTCACTGACTCCTGGAACCTCTTCAAATGCACCACACAATTTGGCCCTCTCTGCTTTCCAGCGGACTCCATCCTCAAAAGCACTTGTTTTCGCTATCGGCAACCTCAGGAGCAAAAAAGACAAACGTCCAGCTTTTGCTGCCACAGCAAAGGTGCCAGCGGGGAAAAGTGATGCTGGTCCTCACTGCCTCCTGGAACCTCTTCAAATGCCCCAGACAATTTGGCCCTCTCTGCTTTCCTGCGGACTCCATCCTCAAACGCACCTGTTTTCACTTTCGGCGCCCTCCGGAGCAAAAAAGACAAACGTCCAGCTTTTGCTGCCACAGCAAAGGTGCCAGCGGGGAAAAGTGATGCTGGTTCTCACTGCCTCCTGGAACCTCTTTAAATGCCCCACACAATTTGGCCCTCTCTGCTTTCCTGCGGACTCCATCCTCAAAAGCACCTGTTTTCGCTTTCGGCATCCTCCGGAGCAAAAAAGACAAACGTCCAGCTTTTGCTGCCACAGCAAAGGTGCCAGCGGGGAAAAGTGATGCTGGTTCTCACTGCCTCCTGGAACCTCTTCAAATGCACCACACAATTTGGCCCTCTCTGCTTTCCTGCGGACTCCATCCTCAAAAGCACTTGTTTTCGCTTTCGGCGCCCTCCGGAGCAAAAAAGACAAACGTCCAGCTTTTGCTGCCACAGCAAAGGTGCCAGCGGGGAAAAGTGATGCTGGTCTTCACTGCCTCCTGGAACCTCTTCAAATGCCCCACATTATTTGGCCCTCTCTGCTTTCCTGCGGACTCCATCCTCAAAAGCACTTGTTTTCACTTTCGGCGCCCTCCGGAGCAAAAAAGACAAACGTCCAGCTTTTGCTGCCACAGCAAAGGTGCCAGCGGGGAAAAGTAATGCTGGTTCTCACTGCCACCTGGAACCCTATCAAATGCACCACACAATTTGGCCCTCTCTGCTTTCCTGCGGACTCCATCCTCAAAAGCACTTGTTTTCACTTTCGGCGCCCTCCGGAGCAAAAAAGACAAACGTCCAGCTTTTGCTGCCACAGCAAAGGTGCCAGCGGGGAAAAGTGATGCTGGTCCTCACTGCCTCCTGGAACCTCTTCAAATGCCCCAGACAATTTGGCCCTCTCTGCTTTCTTCCGACTCCATCCTCAAAAGCACCTGTTTTCGCTTTCGGCATCCTCCGGAGCAAAAAAGACAAACGTCCAGCTTTTGCTGCCACAGCAAAGGTGCCAGCGGGGAAAAGTGATGCTGGTCCTCACTGCCTCCTGGAACCTCTTCAAATGCACCACACAATTTGGCCCTCTCTGCTTTCCTACGGACTCCATCCTCAAAAGCACTTGTTTTCACTTTCGGCATTCTCCGGAGCAAAAAAGACAAACGTCCAGCTTTTGCTGCCACAGCAAAGGTGCCAGCGGGGAAAAGTGATGCTGGTCCTCACTGCCTCCTGGAACCTCTTCAAATGCACCACACAATTTGGCCCTCTCTGCTTTCCTGCAGACTCCATCCTCAAACGCACCTGTTTTCGCTTTCAGCGCCCTACGGAGCAAAAAAGACAAACGTCCAGCTTTTGCTGCCACAGCAAAGGTGCCAGCGGGGAAAAGTGATGCTGGTCCTCACTGCCTCCTGGAACCTCTTCAAATGCCCCAGACAATTTGGCCCTCTCTGCTTTCCTGCGGACTCCATCCTCAAAAGCACTTGTTTTCACTTTCGGCGCCCTCCGGAGCAAAAAAGACAAACGTCCAGCTTTTGCTGCCACAGCAAAGGTGCCAGCGGGGAAAAGTGATGCTGGTTCTCACTGCCTCCTGGAACCTCTTCAAATGCCCCAGACAATTTGGCCCTCTCTGCTTTCCTGCGGACTCCATCCTCAAAAGCACCTGTTTTCGCTTTCGGCAGCCTCCGGAGCAAAAAAGACAAACGTCCAGCTTTTGCTGCCACAGCAAAGGTGCCAGCGGGGAAAAGTGATGCTGGTCCTCACTGCCTCCTGGAACCTCTTCAAATGCACCACACAATTTGGCCCTCTCTGCTTTCCTGCCGACTCCATCCTCAAAAGCACCTGTTTTCACTTTCGGCGCCCTCCGGAGCAAAAAAGACAAACGTCCAGCTTTTGCTGCCACAGCAAAGGTGCCAGCGGGGAAAAGTGATGCTGGTCCTCACTGACTCCTGGAACCTCTTCAAATGCACCACACAATTTTGCCCTCTCTGCTTTCCAGCGGACTCCATCCTCAAAAGCACTTGTTTTCGCTATCGGCAACCTCAGGAGCAAAAAAGACAAACGTCCAGCTTTTGCTGCCACAGCAAAGGTGCCAGCGGGGAAAAGTGATGCTGGTCCTCACTGCCTCCTGGAACCTCTTCAAATGCCCCAGACAATTTGGCCCTCTCTGCTTTCCTGCGGACTCCATCCTCAAACGCACCTGTTTTCACTTTCGGCGCCCTCCGGAGCAAAAAAGACAAACGTCCAGCTTTTGCTGCCACAGCAAAGGTGCCAGCGGGGAAAAGTGATGCTGGTTCTCACTGCCTCCTGGAACCTCTTTAAATGCCCCACACAATTTGGCCCTCTCTGCTTTCCTGCGGACTCCATCCTCAAAAGCACCTGTTTTCGCTTTCGGCATCCTCCGGAGCAAAAAAGACAAACGTCCAGCTTTTGCTGCCACAGCAAAGGTGCCAGCGGGGAAAAGTGATGCTGGTCCTCACTGCCTCCTGGAACCTCTTCAAATGCACCACACAATTTGGCCCTCTCTGCTTTCCTGCCGACTCCATCCTCAAAAGCACTTGTTTTCGCTTTCAGCAACCTCCGGAGCAAAAAAGACAAACGTCCAGCTTTTGCTGCCACAGCAAAGGTGCCAGCGGGGAAAAGTGATGCTGGTCCTCACTGCCTCCTGGAACCTCTTCAAATGCACCACACAATTTGGCCCTCTCTGCTTTCCTGCCGACTCCATCCTCAAAACCACCTGTTTTCGCTTCCGGCATCCTCCGGAGCAAAAAAGACAAACGTCCAGCTTTTGCTGCCACAGCAAAGGTGCCAGCGGGGAAAAGTGATGCTGGTCCTCACTGCCTCCTGGAACCTCTTCAAATGCCTCAGACAATTTGGCCCTCTCTGCTTTCCTGCGGACTCCATCCTCAAAAGCACTTGTTTTCACTTTCGGCGCCCTCCGGAGCAAAAAAGACAAACGTCCAGCTTTTGCTGCCCCAGCAAAGGTGCCAGCGGGGAAAAGTAATGCTGGATCTCACTGCCTCCTGGAACCTCTTCAAATGCCCCAGACAATTTGGCCCTCTCTGCTTTCCTGCGGACTCCATCCTTAGAAGCACTTGTTTTCACTTTCGGCGCCCTCCGGAGCAAAAAAGACAAACGTCCAGCTTTTGCTGCCACAGCAAAGGTGCCAGCGGGGAAAAGTGATGCTGGTCCTCACTGACTCCTGGAACCTCTTCAAATGCACCACACAATTTGGCCCTCTCTGCTTTCCTGCGGACTCCATCCTCAAAAGCACCTGTTTTCGCTTTCGGCATCCTCCGGAGCAAAAAAGACAAACGTCCAGCTTTTGCTGCCACAGCAAAGGTGCCAGCGGGGAAAAGTGATGCTGGTCCTCACTGCCTCCTGGAACCTCTTCAAATGCCCCAGACAATTTGGCCCTCTCTGCTTTCTTCCGACTCCATCCTCAAAAGCACCTGTTTTCGCTTTCGGCATCCTCCGGAGCAAAAAAGACAAACGTCCAGCTTTTGCTGCCACAGCAAAGGTGCCAGCGGGGAAAAGTGATGCTGGTCCTCACTGCCTCCTGGAACCTCTTCAAATGCACCACACAATTTGGCCCTCTCTGCTTTCCTGCGGACTCCATCCTCAAAAGCACTTGTTTTCGCTTTCGGCAAACTCCGGAGCAAAAAAGACAAACGTCCAGCTTTTGCTGCCACAGCAAAGGTGCCAGCGGGGAAAAGTGATGCTGGTCCTCACTGCCTCCTGGAACCTCTTCAAATGCACCACACAATTTGGCCCTCTCTGCTTTCCTGCGGACTCCATCCTCAAACGCACCTGTTTTCGCTTTCAGCGCCCTTCGGAGCAAAAAAGACAAACGTCCAGCTTTTGCTGCCACAGCAAAGGTGCCAGCGGGGAAAAGTGATGCTGGTCCTAACTGCCTCCTGGAACCTCTTCAAATGCACCACACAATTTGGCCCTCTCTGCTTTCCTGCCGACTCCATCCTCAAAAGCACCTGTTTTCACTTTCGGCGCCCTCCGGAGCAAAAAAGACAAACGTCCAGCTTTTTGCTGCCACAGCAAAGGTGCCAGCGGGGAAAAGTGATGCTGGTCCTCACTGCCTCCTGGAACCTCTTCAAATGCACCACACAATTTGGCCCTCTCTGCTTTCCTGCGGACTCCATCCTCAAAAGCACTTGTTTTCGGTTTCGGCAACCTCCGGAGCAAAAAAGACAAACGTCCAGCTTTTGCTGCCACAGCAAAGGTGCCAGCGGGGAAAAGTGATGCTGGTCCTCACTGACTCCTGGAACCTCTTCAAATGCACCACACAATTTGGCCCTCTCTGCTTTCCTGCCGACTCCATCCTCAAAAGCACCTGTTTTCGCTTTCGGCATCCTCAGGAGCAAAAAAGACAAACGTCCAGCTTTTGCTGCCACAGCAAAGGTGCCAGCGGGGAAAAGTGATGCTGGTCCTCACTGCCTCCTGGAACCTCTTCAAAATGCACCACACAATTTGGCCCTCTCTGCTTTCCTGCGGACTCCATCCTCAAAAGCACTTGTTTTCACTTTCGGCGCTGTTGGAGCAAAAAAGACAAACGTCCAGCTTTTGCTGCCACAGCAAAGGTGCCAGCGGGGAAAAGTGATGCTGGTCCTCACTGCCTCCTGGAACCTCTTCAAATGCCCCAGACAATTTGGCCCTCTCTGCTTTCCTGCGGACTCCATCCTCAAAAGCACTTGTTTTCGCTTTCGGCAGCCTCCGGAGCAAAAAAGACAAACGTCCAGCTTTTGCTGCCACAGCAAAGGTGCCAGGGGGAAAAGTGATGCTGGTCCTCACTGCCTCCTGGAACCTCTTCAAATGCACCACACAATTTGGCCCTCTCTGCTTTCCTGCCGACTCCATCCTCAAAAGCACCTGTTTTCACTTTCGGCGCCCTCCGGAGCAAAAAAGACAAACGTCCAGCTTTTGCTGCCACAGCAAAGGTGCCAGCGGGGAAAAGTGATGCTGGTCCTCACTGACTCCTGGAACCTCTTCAAATGCACCACACAATTTGGCCCTCTCTGCTTTCCAGCGGACTCCATCCTCAAAAGCACTTGTTTTCGCTATCGGCAACCTCAGGAGCAAAAAAGACAAACGTCCAGCTTTTGCTGCCACAGCAAAGGTGCCAGCGGGGAAAAGTGATGCTGGTCCTCACTGCCTCCTGGAACCTCTTCAAATGCCCCAGACAATTTGGCCCTCTCTGCTTTCCTGCGGACTCCATCCTCAAACGCACCTGTTTTCACTTTCGGCGCCCTCCGGAGCAAAAAAGACAAACGTCCAGCTTTTGCTGCCACAGCAAAGGTGCCAGCGGGAAAAGTGATGCTGGTTCTCACTGCCTCCTGGAACCTCTTTAAATGCCCCACACAATTTGGCCCTCTCTGCTTTCCTGCGGACTCCATCCTCAAAAGCACCTGTTTTCGCTTTCGGCATCCTCCGGAGCAAAAAAGACAAACGTCCAGCTTTTGCTGCCACAGCAAAGGTGCCAGCGGGGAAAAGTGATGCTGGTTCTCACTGCCTCCTGGAACCTCTTCAAATGCACCACACAATTTGGCCCTCTCTGCTTTCCTGCGGACTCCATCCTCAAAAGCACTTGTTTTCGCTTTCGGCGCCCTCCGGAGCAAAAAAGACAAACGTCCAGCTTTTGCTGCCACAGCAAAGGTGCCAGCGGGGAAAAGTGATGCTGGTCTTCACTGCCTCCTGGAACCTCTTCAAATGCCCCACATTATTTGGCCCTCTCTGCTTTCCTGCGGACTCCATCCTCAAAAGCACTTGTTTTCACTTTCGGCGCCCTCCGGAGCAAAAAAGACAAACGTCCAGCTTTTGCTGCCACAGCAAAGGTGCCAGCGGGGAAAAGTAATGCTGGTTCTCACTGCCACCTGGAACCCTATCAAATGCACCACACAATTTGGCCCTCTCTGCTTTCCTGCGGACTCCATCCTCAAAAGCACTTGTTTTCACTTTCGGCGCCCTCCGGAGCAAAAAAGACAAACGTCCAGGTTTTGCTGCCACAGCAAAGGTGCCAGCGGGGAAAAGTGATGCTGGTCCTCACTGCCTCCTGGAACCTCTTCAAATGCCCCAGACAATTTGGCCCTCTCTGCTTTCTTCCGACTCCATCCTCAAAAGCACCTGTTTTCGCTTTCGGCATCCTCCGGAGCAAAAAAGACAAACGTCCAGCTTTTGCTGCCACAGCAAAGGTGCCAGCGGGGAAAAGTGATGCTGGTCCTCACTGCCTCCTGGAACCTCTTCAAATGCACCACACAATTTGGCCCTCTCTGCTTTCCTACGGACTCCATCCTCAAAAGCACTTGTTTTCACTTTCGGCATTCTCCGGAGCAAAAAAGACAAACGTCCAGCTTTTGCTGCCACAGCAAAGGTGCCAGCGGGGAAAAGTGATGCTGGTCCTCACTGCCTCCTGGAACCTCTTCAAATGCACCACACAATTTGGCCCTCTCTGCTTTCCTGCAGACTCCATCCTCAAACGCACCTGTTTTCGCTTTCAGCGCCCTACGGAGCAAAAAAGACAAACGTCCAGCTTTTGCTGCCACAGCAAAGGTGCCAGCGGGGAAAAGTGATGCTGGTCCTCACTGCCTCCTGGAACCTCTTCAAAATGCCCCAGACAATTTGGCCCTCTCTGCTTTCCTGCTGACTCCATCCTCAAAAGCACTTGTTTTTCACTTTCGGCGCCCTCCGGAGCAAAAAAGACAAACGGTCCAGCTTTTGCTGCCACAGCAAAGGTGCCAGCGGGGAAAGTGATGCTGGTTCTCACTGCCTCCTGGAACCTCTTCAAATGCCCCAGACAATTTGGCCCTCTCTGCTTTCCTGCGGACTCCATCCTCAAAAGCACCTGTTTTCGCTTTCGGCAGCCTCCGGAGCAAAAAAGACAAACGTCCAGCTTTTGCTGCCACAGCAAAGGTGCCAGCGGGGAAAAGTGATGCTGGTCCTCACTGCCTCCTGGAACCTCTTCAAATGCACCACACAATTTGGCCCTCTCTGCTTTCCTGCCGACTCCATCCTCAAAAGCACCTGTTTTCACTTTCGGCGCCCTCCGGAGCAAAAAAGACAAACGTCCAGCTTTTGCTGCCACAGCAAAGGTGCCAGCGGGGAAAAGTGATGCTGGTCCTCACTGACTCCTGGAACCTCTTCAAATGCACCACACAATTTTGCCCTCTCTGCTTTCCAGCGGACTCCATCCTCAAAAGCACTTGTTTTCGCTATCGGCAACCTCAGGAGCAAAAAGACAAACGTCCAGCTTTTGCTGCCACAGCAAAGGTGCCAGCGGGGGAAAAGTGATGCTGGTCCTCACTGCCTCCTGGAACCTCTTCAAATGCCCCAGACAATTT
>NW_028128381.1:0-38596 GCF_965231255.1 Vanellus vanellus
GCTCTTTCGCGCTCTTTCCCTCTCTTTCCCTCTCTTTCCCGCTCTTTCCCTCTCTTTCCCTCTCTTTCCAGCTTTTTTCCGTCTCTTTACAGCTTTTTCCCGCTCTTTCCCGCTCTTTCCCTCTCTTTCCCTCTCTTCCCTCTCTTTCCCGCTCTTTCCCGCTCTTTCCCGCTCTTTCCCGCTCTTTCCCTCTCTTTCCCTCTCTTTCCGTCTCTTTCCCTCTCTTTCCCTCTCTTCCCTCTCTTTCCCGCTCTTTCCCGCTCTTTCCCGCCCTTTCCCGCTCTTTCCCGCTCTTTCCCGCTCTTTCCCTCTCTATCCCGCTCTTTCCCGCTCTTTCCCGCTCTTTCCCGCTCTTTCCGTCTCTTTCCCTCTCTTTCCCGCTCTTTCCCTCTCTTTCCCTCTCTTTCCCTCTCTTTCCCTCTCTTTCCCTCTCTTTCCCGCTCTTTCCCGCTCTTTCCCGCTCTTTCCCTCTCTTTCCCGCTCTTTCCCTCTCTTTCCCGCTCTTTCCCGCTCTTTCCCGCTCTTTCCCTGTCTTTCCCTGTCTTTCCCTGTCTTTCCCTCTCATTCCCTGTCTTTCCCTCTCTTTCCCTCTCTTTCCCTCTCTTTCCCTCTCTTTCCCTCTCTTTCCCTCTCTTTCCGTCTCTTTCCCTCTCTTTCCCGCTCTTTCCCTCTCTTTCCCTCTCTTTCCCTCTCTTTCCCGCTCTTTCCCGCTCTTTCCCGCTCTTTCCCTCTGTTTCCCTCTCTTTCCCTCTCTTTCCCGCTCTTTCCCGCTCTTTCCCTCTCTTTCCCGCTCTTTCCCGCTCTTTCCCGCTCTTTCCCTCTCTTTCCCGCTCTTTCCCGCTCTTTCCCGCTCTTTCCCTCTCTTTCCCTCTTTTTCCCCGCTCTTTCCCGCTCTTTCCCGCTCTTTCCCTCTCTTTCCCGCTCTTTCCCGCTCTTTCCCGCTCTTTCCCTCTCTTTCCCGCTCTTTCCCTCTCTTTCCCTCTCTTTCCAGCTTTTTCCCTCTCTTTCCAGCTTTTTCCCGCTCTTTCCCGCTCTTTCCCTCTCTTTCCCTCTCTTTCCCTCTCTTTCCCTCTCTTTCCCGCTCTTTCCCTCTCTTTCCGTCTCTTTCCCTCTCTTTCCCTCTCTTTCCCTCTCTTTCCCGCTCTTTCCCGCTCTTTCCCGCCCTTTCCCGCTCTTTCCCGCTCTTTCCCGCTCTTTCCCTCTCTTTCCCGCTCTTTCCCGCTCTTTCCCGCTCTTTCCCTCTCTTTCCCTCTCTTTCCCGCTCTTTCCCGCTCTTTCCCGCTCTTTCCCTCTGTTTCCCTCTCTTTCCCGCTCTTTCCCGCTCTTTCCCGCTCTTTCCCTCTCTTTCCCGCTCTTTCCCGCTCTTTCCCGCTCTTTCCCTCTCTTTCCCTCTCTTTCCCGCTCTTTCCCTCTCTTTCCCTCTCTTTCCAGCTTTTTCCCTCTCTTTCCCTCTCTTTCCCGCTCTTTCCCTCTCTTTCCCTCTCTTTCCCTCTCTTTCCCGCTCTTTCCCGCTCTTTCCCGCTCTTTCCCTCTCTTTCCCTCTCTTTCCCGCTCTTTCCCGCTCTTTCCCGCTCTTTCCCTCTCTTTCCCTCTCTTTCCCGCTCTTTCCCGCTCTTTCCCGCTCTTTCCCTCTCTTTCCGTCTCTTTCCCTCTCTTTCCCTCTCTTTCCCTCTCTTTCCCACTCTTTCCCGCTCTTTCCCGCCCTTTCCCGCTCTTTCCCGCTCTTTCCCGCTCTTTCCCTCTCTATCCCGCTCTTTCCCGCTCTTTCCCGCTCTTTCCCGCTCTTTCCGTCTCTTTCCCTCTCTTTCCCGCTCTTTCCCTCTCTTTCCCTCTCTTTCCCTCTCTTTCCCGCTCTTTCCCGCTCTTTCCCTCTCTTTCCCGCTCTTTCCCTCTCTTTCCCGCTCTTTCCCTCTCTTTCCCGCCCTTTCCCGCTCTTTCCCGCTCTTTCCCGCTCTTTCCCTGTCTTTCCCTGTCTTTCCCTGTCTTTCCCTCTCATTCCC
Organism: Vanellus vanellus; assembly: GCF_965231255.1. NCBI lineage: Eukaryota > Metazoa > Chordata > Aves > Charadriiformes > Charadriidae > Vanellus > Vanellus vanellus. Next base: position 2,001 of record NW_028128381.1, read on the forward strand.
TGTCTTTACCTCTCTTTCCCTCTCTTTCCCTCTCTTTCCCTCTCTTTCCCGCTCTTTCCCTCTCTTTCCCTCTCTTTCCCTCTCTTTCCCGCTCTTTCCCGCTCTTTCCCGCTCTTTCCCTCTCTTTCCGTCTCTTTCCCTCTCTTTCCCTCTCTTTCCCTCTCTTTCCCGCTCTTTCCCGCTCTTTCCCGCCCTTTCCCGCTCTTTCCCGCTCTTTCCCGCTCTTTCCCTCTCTATCCAGCTCTTTCCCGCTCTTTCCCTCTCTTTCCCGCTTTTTCCCGCTCTTTCCCGCTCTTTCCCTCTCTTTCCCTCTCTTTCCCGCTCTTTCCCGCTCTTTCCCGCTCTTTCCCGCTCTTTCCCTCTCTTTCCCTCTCTTTCCCGCTCTTTCCCGCTCTTTCCCGCTCTTTCCCGCTCTTTCCCTCTCTTTCCCGCTCTTTCCCGCTCTTTCCCGCTCTTTCCCTCTCTTTCCCTCTCTTTCCCGCTCTTTCCCTCTCTTTCCCTCTCTTTCCAGCTTTTTCCCTCTCTTTCCAGCTTTTTCCCGCTCTTTCCCGCTCTTCCCTCTCTTTCCCTCTCTTTCCCTCTCTTTCCCGCTCTTTCCCGCTCTTTCCCGCTCTTTCCCTCTCTTTCCGTCTCTTTCCCTCTCTTTCCCTCTCTTTCCCTCTCTTTCCCGCTCTTTCCCGCTCTTTCCCGCCCTTTCCCGCTCTTTCCCGCTCTTTCCCGCTTTTTCCCTCTCTATCCCGCTCTTTCCCGCTCTTTCCCGCTCTTTCCGTCTCTTTCCCTCTCTTTCCCTCTCTTTCCCTCTCTTTCCCTCTCTTTCCCTCTCTTTCCCTCTCTTTCCCTCTCTTTCCCGCTCTTTCCCGCTCTTTCCCTCTCTTTCCCGCTCTTTCCCGCTCTTTCCCGCTCTTTCCCGCTCTTTCCCTGTCTTTCCCTGTCTTTCCCTGTCTTTCCCTCTCATTCCCTGTCTTTCCCTCTCTTTCCCTCTCTTTCCCTCTCTTCCCTCTCTTTCCCGCTCTTTCCCTCTCTTTCCCTCTCTTTCCCTCTCTTTCCCGCTCTTTCCCGCTCTTTCCCGCTCTTTCCCTCTCTTTCCGTCTCTTTCCCTCTCTTTCCCTCTCTTTCCCTCTCTTTCCCGCTCTTTCCCGCTCTTTCCCGCCCTTTCCCGCTCTTTCCCGCTCTTTCCCTCTCTTTCCCTCTCTATCCCGCTCTTTCCCGCTCTTTCCCGCTCTTTCCCGCTCTTTCCGTCTCTTTCCCTCTCTTTCCCGCTCTTTCCCTCTCTTTCCCTCTCTTTCCCTCTCTTTCCCGCTCTTTCCCTCTCTTTCCCGCTCTTTCCCGCTCTTTCCCTCTCTTTCCCGCTCTTTCCCTCTCTTTCCCGCTCTTTCCCTCTCTTTCCCGCTCTTTCCCTCTCTTTCCCGCTCTTTCCCGCCCTTTCCCGCCCTTTCCCGCTCTTTCCCGCTCTTTCCCGCTCTTTCCCTCTCTATCCCGCTCTTTCCCGCTCTTTCCCGCTCTTTCCCTCTCTTTCCCTCTCTTTCCCGCTCTTTCCCGCTCTTTCCCGCTCTTTCCCTCTCTTTCCCTCTCTTTCCGCTCTTTCCCGCTCTTTCCCTCTCTTTCCCGCTCTTTCCCGCTCTTTCCCTCTCTTTCCCGCTCTTTCCCGCTCTTTCCCGCTCTTTCCCTCTCTTTCCCTCTCTTTCCCGCTCTTTCCCTCTCTTTCCCTCTCTTTCCAGCTTTTTCCCTCTCTTTCCAGCTTTTTCCCGCTCTTTCCCGCTCTTTCCCTCTCTTTCCCTCTCTTTCCCTCTCTTTCCCGCTCTTTCCCTCTCTTTCCGTCTCTTTCCCTCTCTTTCCCGCTCTTTCCCGCTCTTTCCCGCCCTTTCCCGCTCTTTCCCGCTCTTTCCCGCTCTTTCCCTCTCTATCCCGCTCTTTCCCGCTCTTTCCCGCTCTTTCCTGCTCTTTCCGTCTCTTTCCCTCTCTTTCCCGCTCTTTCCCTCTCTTTCCCTCTCTTTCCCTCTCTTTCCCTCTCTTTCCCGCTCTTTCCCGCTCTTTCCCTCTCTTTCCCGCTCTTTCCCTCTTTTTCCCGCTCTTTCCCTTCCCGCTCTTTCCGTCTCTTTCCGTCTCTTTCCCTCTCTTTCCCGCTCTTTCCCGCTCTTTCCCTGTCTTTCCCTGTCTTTCCCTGTCTTTCCCTCTCATTCCCTGTCTTTCCCTCTCTTTCCCTCTCTTTCCCTCTCTTTCCCTCTCTTTCCCTCTCTTTCCCTCTCTTTCCCGCTCTTTCCCTCTCTTTCCCGCTCTTTCCCTCTCTTTCCCTCTCTTTCCCTCTCTTTCCCGCTCTTTCCCGCTCTTTCCCGCTCTTTCCCTCTCTTTCCCTCTCTTTCCCTCTCTTTCCCGCTCTTTCCCGCTCTTTCCCGCTCTTTCCCGCCCTTTCCCGCTCTTTCCCGCTCTTTCCCGCTCTTTCCCTCTCTATCCCGCTCTTTCCCGCTCTTTCCCGCTCTTTCCCTCTCTTTCCCTCTCTTTCCCGCTCTTTCCCGCTCTTTCCCGCTCTTTCCCTTTCTTTCCCTCTCTTTCCCGCTCTTTCCCGCTCTTTCCCGCTCTTTCCCTCTCTTTCCCGCTCTTTCCCGCTCTTTCCCGCTCTTTCCCGCTCTTTCCCGCTCTTTCCCTCTCTTTCCCGCTCTTTCCCTCTCTTTCCCTCTCTTTCCAGCTTTTTCCCTCTCTTTCCAGCTTTTTCCCGCTCTTTCCCGCTCTTTCCCTCTCTTTCCCTCTCTTTCCCTCTCTTTCCCGCTCTTTCCCGCTCTTTCCCTCTCTTTCCGTCTCTTTCCCTCTCTTTCCCTCTCTTTCCCTCTCTTTCCCGCTCTTTCCCGCTCTTTCCCGCTCTTTCCCTCTCTATCCCGCTCTTTCCCGCTCTTTCCCGCTCTTTCCCGCTCTTTCCGTCTCTTTCCCTCTCTTTCCCGCTCTTTCCCTCTCTTTCCCTATCTTTCCCTCTCTTTCCCTCTCTTTCCCTCTCTTTCCCACTCTTTCCCGCTCTTTCCCTCTCTTTCCCGCTCTTTCCCTCTTTTTCCCGCTCTTTCCCTCTCTTTCCCGCTCTTTCCCTCTCTTTCCGTCTCTTTCCCTCTCTTTCCCGCTCTTTCCCCGCTCTTTCCCTGTCTTTCCCTGTCTTTCCCTGTCTTTCCCTCTCATTCCCTGTCTTTCCCTCTCTTTCCCTCTCTTTCCCTCCTTTCCCTCTCTTTCCCTCTCTTTCCTCTCCCTCTCTTTCCCCTTTCCCTCTCTTTCCGTCTCTTTCCCTCTCTTTCCCGCTCTTTCCCTCTCTTTCCCTCTCTTTCCCTCTCTTTCCCGCTCTTTCCCGCTCTTTCCCTCTCTTTCCCTCTCTTTCCCTCTCTTTCCCGCTCTTTCCCGCTCTTTCCCGCTCTTTCCCTCTCTTTCCCTCTCTTTCCCGCTCTTTCCCGCTCTTTCCCGCTCTTTCCCTCTCTTTCCCTCTCTTTCCCTCTCTTTCCCTCTCTTTCCCACTCTTTCCCGCTCTTTCCCGCCCTTTCCCGCTCTTTCCCGCTCTTTCCCGCTCTTTCCCTCTCTATCCCGCTCTTTCCCGCTCTTTCCCGCTCTTTCCCGCTCTTTCCCTCTCTTTCCCGCTCTTTCCCGCTCTTTCCCTCTCTTTCCCGCTCTTTCCCTCTCTTTCCCGCTCTTTCCCTCTCTTTCCCGCCCTTTCCCGCTCTTTCCCGCTCTTTCCCGCTCTTTCCCTGTCTTTCCCTGTCTTTCCCTGTCTTTCCCTCTCATTCCCTGTCTTTACCTCTCTTTCCCTCTCTTTCCCTCTCTTTCCCTCTCTTTCCCGCTCTTTCCCTCTCTTTCCCGCTCTTTCCCGCTCTTTCCCGCTCTTTCCCGCTCTTTCCCTCTCTTTCCGTCTCTTTCCCTCTCTTTCCCTCTCTTTCCCTCTCTTTCCCGCTCTTTCCCGCTCTTTCCCGCCCTTTCTCGCTCTTTCCCGCTCTTTCCCGCTCTTTCCCTCTCTATCCAGCTCTTTCCCGCTCTTTCCCTCTCTTTCCCGCTTTTTCCCGCTCTTTCCTGCTCTTTCCCTCTCTTTCCCTCTCTTTCCCGCTCTTTCCCGCTCTTTCCCGCTCTTTCCCGCTCTTTCCCTCTCTTTCCCTCTCTTTCCCGCTCTTTACCGCTCTTTCCCGCTCTTTCCCTCTCTTTCCCGCTCTTTCCCGCTCTTTCCCGCTCTTTCCCTCTCTTTCCCTCTCTTTCCCGCTCTTTCCCTCTCTTTCCCTCTCTTTCCAGATTTTTCCCTCTCTTTCCAGCTTTTCCCCGCTCTTTCCCGCTCTTTCCCTCTCTTTCCCTCTCTTTCCCTCTCTTTCCCGCTCTTTCCCGCTCTTTCCCGCTCTTTCCCTCTCTTTCCGTCTCTTTCCCTCTCTTTCCCTCTCTTTCCCTCTCTTTCCCGCTCTTTCCCGCTCTTTCCCGCCTTTCCCGCTCTTTCCCGCTCTTTCCCGCTTTTTCCCTCTCTATCCCGCTCTTTCCCGCTCTTTCCCGCTCTTTCCGTCTCTTTCCGTCTCTTTCCCTCTTTTCCCTCTCTTTCCCTCTCTTTCCCTCTCTTTCCCTCTCTTTCCCTCTCTTTCCCGCTCTTTCCCGCTCTTTCCCTCTCTTTCCCGCTCTTTCCCGCTCTTTCCCGCTCTTTCCCGCTCTTTCCCTGTCTTTCCCTGTCTTTCCCTGTCTTTCCCTCTCATTCCCTGTCTTTCCCTCTCTTTCCCTCTCTTTCCCTCTCTTTCCCTCTCTTTCCCGCTCTTTCCCTCTCTTTCCCTCTCTTTCCCTCTCTTTCCCGCTCTTTCCCGCTCTTTCCCTCTCTTTCCGTCTCTTTCCCTCTCTTTCCCTCTCTTTCCCTCTCTTTCCCGCTCTTTCCCGCTCTTTCCCGCCCTTTCCCGCTCTTTCCCGCTCTTTCCCTCTCTTTCCGTCTCTATCCCGCTCTTTCCCGCTCTTTCCCGCTCTTTCCCGCTCTTTCCGTCTCTTTCCCTCTCTTTCCCGCTCTTTCCCTCTCTTTCCCTCTCTTTCCCTCTCTTTCCCGCTCTTTCCCTCTCTTTCCCGCTCTTTCCCTCTCTTTCCCGCTCTTTCCCTCTCTTTCCCGCTCTTTCCCTCTCTTTCCCGCTCTTTCCCGCCCTTTCCCGCCCTTTCCCGCTCTTTCCCGCTCTTTCCCGCTCTTTCCCTCTCTATCCCGCTCTTTCCCGCTCTTTCCCGCTCTTTCCCTCTCTTTCCCTCTCTTTCCCGCTCTTTCCCGCTCTTTCCCGCTCTTTCCCTCTCTTTCCCTCTCTTTCCCGCTCTTTCCCGCTCTTTCCCTCTCTTTCCCGCTCTTTCCCGCTCTTTCCCTCTCTTTCCCGCTCTTTCCCGCTCTTTCCCGCTCTTTCCCTCTCTTTCCCTCTCTTTCAAGCTCTTTCCCTCTCTTTCCCTCTCTTTCCAGCTTTTTCCCTCTCTTTCCAGCTTTTTCCCGCTCTTTCCCGCTCTTTCCCTCTCTTTCCCTCTCTTTCCCTCTCTTTCCCGCTCTTTCCCTCTCTTTCCGTCTCTTTCCCTCTCTTTCCCGCTCTTTCCCGCTCTTTCCCGCCCTTTCCCGCTCTTTCCCGCTCTTTCCCGCTCTTTCCCTCTCTATCCCGCTCTTTCCCGCTCTTTCCCGCTCTTTCCTGCTCTTTCCGTCTCTTTCCCTCTCTTTCCCGCTCTTTCCCTCTCTTTCCCTCTCTTTCCCTCTCTTTCCCTCTCTTTCCCTCTCTTTCCCGCTCTTTCCCGCTCTTTCCCTCTCTTTCCCGCTCTTTCCCTCTTTTTCCCGCTCTTTCCCTCTCTTTCCCGCTCTTTCCCTCTCTTTCCGTCTCTTTCCCTCTCTTTCCCGCTCTTTCCCGCTCTTTCCCTGTCTTTCCCTGTCTTTCCCTGTCTTTCCCTCTCATTCCCTGTCTTTCCCTCTCTTTCCCTCTCTTTCCCTCTCTTTCCCTCTCTTTCCCTCTCTTTCCCTCTCTTTCCCTCTCTTTCCCGCTCTTTCCCTCTCTTTCCCTCTCTTTCCCTCTCTTTCCCGCTCTTTCCCGCTCTTTCCCGCTCTTTCCCGCTCTTTCCCTCTCTTTCCCTCTCTTTCCCTCTCTTTCCCGCTCTTTCCCGCTCTTTCCCGCTCTTTTCCAGCCCTTTCCCGCTCTTTCCCGCTCTTTCCCGCTCTTTCCCTCTCTATCCCGCTCTTTCCCGCTCTTTCCCGCTCTTTCCCTCTCTTTCCCTCTCTTTCCCGCTCTTTCCCGCTCTTTCCCTCTCTTTCCCTCTCTTTCCCTCTCTTTCCCGCTCTTTCCCGCTCTTTCCCGCTCTTTCCCGCTCTTTCCCGCTCTTTCCCTCTCTTTCCCTCTCTTTCCCGCTCTTTCCCGCTCTTTCCCTCTCTTTCCCTTCTTTCCCTCTCTTTCCCGCTCTTTCCCGCTCTTTCCCTCTCTTTCCCTCTCTTTCCCGCTCTTTCCCGCTCTTTCCCGCTCTTTCCCTCTCTTTCCCGCTCTTTCCCGCTCTTTCCCGCTCTTTCCCACTCTTTCCCTCTCTTTCCCGCTCTTTCCCTCTCTTTCCCTCTCTTTCCCTCTCTTTCCCGCTCTTTCCCGCTCTTTCCCTCTCTTTCCCTCTCTTTCCCCACTCTTTCCCTGTCTTTCCGGCTCTTTCCCGCTCTTTCCCTCTCTTTCCCTCTCTTTCCCGCTCTTTCCCGCTCTTTCCCTGTCTTTCCCTCTCTTTCTCGCTCTTTCCCGCTCTTTCCCTGTCTTTCCCGCTCTTTCCCTGTCTTTCCCTGTCTTTCCCTGTCTTTCCCTCTCCTTCCCTCTCTTTCCCTCTCTTTCCCTCTCTTTCCCTCTCTTTCCCTCTCTTTCCCTCTCTTTCCCTCTCTTTCCCGCTCTTTCCCTCTCTCTCCCTCTCTCTCCCTCTCTTTCCCTCTCTTTCCCTCTCTTTCCCTCTCTTTCCCTCTCTTTCCCGCTCTTTCCCTCTCTTTCCCTCTCTTTCCCTCTCTTTCCCGCTCTTTCCCGCTCTTTCCCTCTCTTTCCCTCTCTTTCCCTCTCTTTCCCGCTCTTTCCCGCTCTTTCCCTCTCTTTCCCTCTCTTTCCCTCTCTTTCCCGCTCTTTCCCGCTCTTTCCCGCTCTTTCCCGCTCTTTCCCTGTCTTTCCCTTTCTTTCCCTGTCTTTCCCTGTCTTTCCCTGTCTTTCCCTCTCTTTCCCGCTCTTTCCCTCTCTTTCCCTCTCTTTCCCGCTCTTTCCCGCTCTTTCCCTCTCTTTCCCTCTCTTTCCACTCTTTCCCTCTCTTTCCCGCTCTTTCCCGCTCTTTCCCGCTCTTTCCCGCTCTTTCCCTGTCTTTCCCTTTCTTTCCCTGTCTTTCCCTGTCTTTCCCTGTCTTTCCCTCTCTTTCCCGCTCTTTCCCTCTCTTTCCCTCTCTTTCCCTCTCTTTCCCTCTCTTTCCCTCTCTTTCCCGCTCTTTCCCGCTCTTTCCCTCTCTTTCCCTCTCTTTCCCACTCTTTCCCTCTCTTTCCGGCTCTTTCCCGCTCTTTCCCTCTCTTTCCCTCTCTTTCCCTCTCTTTCCCGCTCTTTCCCGCTCTTTCCCTGTCTTTCCCTCTCTTTCTCGCTCTTTCCCGCTCTTTCCCTGTCTTTCCCTGTCTTTCCCTGTCTTCCCTGTCTTTCCCTGTCTTTCCCTCTCCTTCCCTCTCTTTCCCTCTCTTTCCCTCTCTTTCCCTCTCTTTCCCTCTCTTTCCCTCTCTTTCCCTCTCTTTCCCTCTCTTTCCCGCTCTTTCCTCTCTTTCCCGCTCTTCCCGCTCTTTCCCGCTCTTTCCCTCTCTTTCCCTCTCTTTCCCGCTCTTTCCCGCTCTTTCCCTCTCTTTCCCTCTCTTTCCCGCTCTTTCCCGCTCTTTCCCTCTCTTTCCCGCTCTTTCCCGCTCTTTCCCGCTCTTTCCCTCTCTTTCCCGCTCTTCCCGCTCTTTCCCGCTCTTTCCCTCTCTTTCCCTCTCTTTCCCGCTCTTTCCCTCTCTTTCCCTCTCTTTCCAGCTTTTTCCCGCTCTTTCCAGCTTTTTCCCGCTCTTTCCCGCTCTTCCCTCTCTTTCCGTCTCTTTCCCTCTCTTTCCCTCTCTTTCCCTCTCTTTCCCGCTCTTTCCCGCTCTTTCCCGCCCTTTCCCGCTCTTTCCCGCTCTTTCCCGCTCTTTCCCTCTCTATCCCGCTCTTTCCCGCTCTTTCCCGCTCTTTCCCGCTCTTTCCGTCTCTTTCCCTCTCTTTCCCTCTCTTTCCCTCTCTTTCCCTCTCTTCCCGCTCTTTCCCTCTCTTTCCCGCTCTTTCCCTCTCTTTCCCGCTCTTTCCCGCTCTTTCCCGCTCTTTCCCTGTCTTTCCCTGTCTTTCCCTGTCTTTTCCTCTCATTCCCTGTCTTTCCCTCTCTTTCCCTCTCTTTCCCTCTCTTTCCCTCTCTTTCCCACTCTTTCCCTCTCTTTCCCTCTCTTTCCCTCTCTTTCCCGCTCTTTCCCGCTCTTTCCCTCTCTTTCCCTCTCTTTCCCGCTCCTTTCCGCTCTTTCCCTCTCTTTCCCTCTCTCTCCCTCTCTCTCCCTCTCTTTCCCTCTCTTTCCCTCTCTTTCCCTCTCTTTCCTCTCTTTCCCTCTCTTTCCCGCTCTTTCCCTCTCTTTCCCTCTCTTTCCCTCTCTTTCGCTCTCTTTCCCGCTCTTTCCCGCTCTTTCCCGCTCTTTCCCGCTCTTTCCCGCTCTTTCTCGCACTTTCCCGCTCTTTCCCTCTCTTTCCCTCTCTTTCCCTCTCTTTCCCGCTCTTTCTCTCTCTTTCCCGCTCTTTCCCTCTTTTTCCCGCTCTTTCCCTCTCTTTCCCGCTCTTTCCCTCTCTTTCCGTCTCTTTCCCTCTCTTTCCCGCTCTTTCCCGTTCTTTCCCTGTCTTTCCCTGTCTTTCCCTGTCTTTCCCTCTCATTCCCTGTCTTTCCCTCTCTTTCCCTCTCTTTCCCTCTCTTTCCCTCTCTTTCCCTCTCTTTCCCTCTCTTTCCCTCTCTTTCCCGCTCTTTCCTCTCTTTCCCGCTCTTTCCCTCTCTTTCCCTCTCTTTCCCTCTCTTTCCCGCTCTTTCCCGCTCTTTCCCGCTCTTTCCCTCTCTTTCCCTCTCTTTCCCTCTCTTTCCCGCTCTTTCCCGCTCTTTCCCGCCCTTTCCCGCTCTTTCCCGCTCTTTCCCGCTCTTTCCCTCTCTATCCCGCTCTTTCCCGCTCTTTCCCGCTCTTTCCCTCTCTTTCCCTCTCTTTCCCGCTCTTTCCCGCTCTTTCCCGCTCTTTCCCGCTCTTTCCCTCTCTTTCCCTCTCTTTCCCGCTCTTTCCCGCTCTTTCCCGCTCTTTCCCTCTCTTTCCCGCACTTTCCCGCTCTTTCCCTCTCTTTCCCGCTCTTTCCCGCTCTTTCCCGCTCTTTCCCTCTCTTTCCCTCTCTTTCCCGCTCTTTCCCTCTCTTTCCCTCTCTTTCCAGCTTTTTCCCTCTTTCCCGCTTTTTCCCGCTCTTTCCCGCTCTTTCCCTCTCTTTCCCTCTCTTTCCCTCTCTTTCCCGCTCTTTCCCGCTCTTTCCCTCTCTTTCCGTCTCTTTCCCTCTCTTTCCCTCTCTTTCCCTCTCTTTCCCGCTCTTTCCCGCTCTTTCCCGCCCTTTCCCGCTCTTTCCCGCTCTTTCCCGCTCTTTCCCTCTCTATCCCGCTCTTTCCCGCTCTTTCCCGCTCTTTCCCGCTCTTTCCGTCTCTTTCCCTCTCTTTCCCGCTCTTTCCCTCTCTTTCCCTCTCTTTCCCTCTCTTTCCCTCTCTTTCCCTCTCTTTCCCGCTCTTTCCCGCTCTTTCCCTCTCTTTCCCGCTCTTTCCCTCTTTTTCCCGCTCTTTCCCTCTCTTTCCCGCTCTTTCCCTCTCTTTCCGTCTCTTTCCCTCTCTTTCCCGCTCTTTCCCGCTCTTTCCCTGTCTTTCCCTGTCTTTCCCTGTCTTTCCCTCTCATTCCCTGTCTTTCCCTGTCTTTCCCTCTCTTTCCCTCTCTTTCCCTCTCTTTCCCTCTCTTTCCCTCTCTTTCCCTCTCTTTCCGTCTCTTTCCCTCTCTTTCCCGCTCTTTCCCTCTCTTTCCCTCTCTTTCCCTCTCTTTCCCGCTCTTTCCCGCTCTATCCCTCTCTTTCCCTCTCTTTCCCGCTCTTTCCCGCTCTTTCCCGCTCTTTCCCGCTCTTTCCCTCTCTTTCCCGCTCTTTCCCTCTCTTTCCCTCTCTTTCCCTCTCTTTCCCTCTCTTTCCCGCTCTTTCCCGCTCTTTCCCGCTCTTTCCCGCTCTTTCCCTATCTTTCCCTCTCTTTCCCGCTCTTTCCCGCTCCTTCCCTCTCTTTCCCTCTCTTTCCCTCTCTTTCCCGCTCTTTCCCGCTCTTTCCCTCTCTTTCCCTCTCTTTCCCGCTCTTTCCCGCTCTTTCCCGCTCTTTCCCTGTCTTTCCCTTTCTTTCCCTGTCTTTCCCTGTCTTTCCCTGTCTTTCCCTCTCTTTCCCGCTCTTTCCCTCTCTTTCCCTCTCTTTCCCTCTCTTTCCCGCTCTTTCCCGCTCTTTCCCTCTCTTTCCCTCTCTTTCCCACTCTTTCCCTCTCTTTCCGGCTCTTTCCCGCTCTTTCCCTCTCTTTCCCTCTCTTTCCCTCTCTTTCCCTCTCTTTCCCGCTCTTTCCCGCTCTTTCCCTGTCTTTCCCTGTCTTTCTCTGTCTTTCCCTGTCTTTCCCTGTCTTTCCCTCTCCTTCCCTCTCTTTCCCTCTCTTTCCCTCTCTTTCCCTCTCTTTCCCTCTCTTTCCCTCTCTTTCCCTCTCTTTCCCGCTCTTTCCCTCTCTCTCCCTCTCTCTCCCTCTCTTTCCCTCTCTTTCCCTCTCTTTCCCTCTCTTTCCCTCTCTTTCCCGCTCTTTCCCGCTCTTTCCCTCTCTTTCTCTCTCTTTCCCGCTCTTTCCCGCTCTTTCCCTCTCTTTCCCTCTCTTTCCCTCTCTTTCCCGCTCTTTCCCGCTCTTTCCCTCTCTTTCCCTCTCTTTCCCGCTCTTTCCCGCTCTTTCCCGCTCTTTCCCGCTCTTTCCCTGTCTTTCCCTTTCTTTCCCTGTCTTTCCCTGTCTTTCCCTGTCTTTCCCTCTCTTTCCCGCTCTTTCCCTCTCTTTCCCTCTCTTTCCCGCTCTTTCCCGCTCTTTCCCTCTCTTTCCCTCTCTTTCCCACTCTTTCCCTCTCTTTCCCGCTCTTTCCCGCTCTTTCCCGCTCTTTCCCTGTCTTTCCCTTTCTTTCCCTGTCTTTCCCTGTCTTTCCCTGTCTTTCCCTCTCTTTCCCGCTCTTTCCCTCTCTTTCCCTCTCTTTCCCTCTCTTTCCCTCTCTTTCCCGCTCTTTCCCGCTCTTTCCCTCTCTTTCCCTCTCTTTCCCACTCTTTCCCTCTCTTTCCGCCTCTTTCCGCCTCTTTCCCGCTCTTTCCCTCTCTTTCCCTCTCTTTCCCTCTCTTTCCCTCTCTTTCCCGCTCTTTCCCGCTCTTTCCCTGTCTTTCCCTCTCTTTCTCGCTCTTTCCCGCTCTTTCCCTGTCTTTCCCTATCTTTCCCTGTCTTTCCCTGTCTTTCCTTGTCTTTCCCTGTCTTTCCCTCTCCTTCCCTCTCTTTCCCTCTCTTTCCCTCTCTTTCCCTCTCTTTCCCGCTCTTTCCCGCTCTTTCCCTCTCTTTCCCGCTCTTTCCCTCTTTTTCCCGCTCTTTCCCTCTCTTTCCCGCTCTTTCCCTCTCTTTCCGTCTCTTTCCCTCTCTTTCCCGCTCTTTCCCGCTCTTTCCCTGTCTTTCCCTGTCTTTCCCCTGTCTTTCCCTCTCATTCCCTGTCTTTCCCTGTCTTTCCCTCTCTTTCCCTCTCTTTCCCTCTCTTTCCCTCTCTTTCCCTCTCTTTCCCTCTCTTTCCGTCTCTTTCCCTCTCTTTCCCGCTCTTTCCCTCTCTTTCCCTCTCTTTCCCTCTCTTTCCCGCTCTTTCCCGCTCTATCCCTCTCTTTCCCTCTCTTTCCCGCTCTTTCCCGCTCTTTCCCGCTCTTTCCCTCTCTTTCCCGCTCTTTCCCTCTCTTTCCCTCTCTTTCCCTCTCTTTCCCTCTCTTTCCCGCTCTTTCCCGCTCTTTCCCGCTCTTTCCCGCTCTTTCCCTATCTTTCCCTCTCTTTCCCGCTCTTTCCCGCTCCTTCCCTCTCTTTCCCTCTCTTTCCCTCTCTTTCCCGCTCTTTCCCGCTCTTTCCCTCTCTTTCCCTCTCTTTCCCGCTCTTTCCCGCTCTTTCCCGCTCTTTCCCTGTCTTTCCCTTTCTTTCCCTGTCTTTCCCTGTCTTTCCCTGTCTTTCCCTCTCTTTCCCGCTCTTTCCCTCTCTTTCCCTCTCTTTCCCTCTCTTTCCCGCTCTTTCCCGCTCTTTCCCTCTCTTTCCCTCTCTTTCCCACTCTTTCCCTCTCTTTCCGGCTCTTTCCCGCTCTTTCCCTCTCTTTCCCTCTCTTTCCCTCTCTTTCCCTCTCTTTCCCGCTCTTTCCCGCTCTTTCCCTGTCTTTCCCTGTCTTTCTCTGTCTTTCCCTGTCTTTCCCTGTCTTTCCCTCTCTCCCTCTCTTTCCCTCTCTTTCCCTCTCTTTCCCTCTCTTTCCCTCTCTTTCCCTCTCTTTCCCTCTCTTCCCGCTCTTTCCCTCTCTCTCCCTCTCTCTCCCTCTCTTTCCCTCTCTTTCCCTCTCTTTCCCTCTCTTTCCCTCTCTTTCCCGCTCTTTCCCGCTCTTTCCCTCTCTTTCTCTCTCTTTCCCTCTCTTTCCCGCTCTTTCCCTCTCTTTCCCTCTCTTTCCCTCTCTTTCCCTCTCTTTCCCGCTCTTTCCCGCTCTTTCCCTCTCTTTCCCTCTCTTTCCCGCTCTTTCCCGCTCTTTCCCGCTCTTTCCCGCTCTTTCCCTGTCTTTCCCTTTCTTTCCCTGTCTTTCCCTGTCTTTCCCTGTCTTTCCTTGTCTTTCCCTGTCTTTCCCTCTCCTTCCCTCTCTTTCCCTTTCTTTCTCACTCTTTCCCTCTCTTTCCCTCTCTTTCCCTCTCTTTCCCTCTCTTTCCCTCTCTTTCCCTCTCTTTCCCTCTCTTTCCCGCTCTTTCCCTCTCTTTCCCGCTCTTTCCCGCTCTTTCCCGCTCTTTCCGCTCTTTCCCTCTCTTTCCCTCTCTTTCCCGCTCTTTCCCTCTCTTTCCCTCTCTTTCCCGCTCTTTCCCGCTCTTTCCCGCTCTTTCCCTCTCTTTCCCGCTCTTTCCCGCTCTTTCCCGCTCTTTCCTCTCTTCCCGCTCTTTCCCGCTCTTTCCCTCTCTTTCCCGCTCTTTCCCGCTCTTTCCCGCTCTTTCCCGCTCTTTCCCTCTCTTTCCCGCTCTTTCCCGCTCTTTCCCGCTCTTTCCGTCTTTTTCCCTCTCTTTCCCTCTCTTTCCCTCTCTTTCCCGCTCTTTCCCGCTCTTTCCCGCTCTTTCCCGCTCTTTCCCGCTCTTTCCCTGTCTTTCCCTGTCTTTCCCTGTCTTTCCCTCTCATTCCCTGTCTTTCCCTCTCTTTCCCTCTCTTTCCCTCTCTTTCCCTCTCTTTCCCACTCTTTCCCTCTCTTTCCCTCTCTTTCCCTCTCTTTCCCTCACTTTCCCGCTCTTTCCCGCTCTTTCCCTCTCTTTCCCTCTCTTTCCCGCTCCTTTCCGCTCTTTCCCTCTCTTTCCCTCTCTTTCCCTCTCTTTCCCTCTCTCTCCCTCTCTCTCCCTCTCTTTCCCTCTCTTTCCCTCTCTTTCCCTCTCTTTCCCTCTCTTTCCCTCTCTTTCCCGCTCTTTCCCTCTCTTTCCCTCTCTTTCCCTCTCTTTCCCTCTCTTTCCCGCTCTTTCCCGCTCTTTCCCGCTCTTTCCCGCTCTTTCCCGCTCTTTCTCGCACTTTCCCGCTCTTTCCCTCTCTTTCCCTCTCTTTCCCTCTCTTTCCCGCTCTTTCCCGCTCTTTCCCACTCTTTCCCTCTCTTTCCCTCTCTTTCCCTCTCTTTCCCGCTCTTTCCCGCTCTTTCCCTCTCTTTCCCTCTCTTTCCCGCTCCTTTCCGCTCTTTCCCTCTCTTTCCCTCTCTTTCCCTCTCTCTCCCTCTCTCTCCCTCTCTTTCCCTCTCTTTCCCTCTCTTTCCCTCTCTTTCCCTCTCTTTCCCTCTCTTTCCCGCTCTTTCCCTCTCTTTCCCGCTCTTTCCCGCTCTTTCCCGCTCTTTCCCTCTCTTTCACTCTCTTTCCCTCTCTTTCCCTCTCTTTCCATCTCTTTCCCTCTCCTTCCCTCTCTTTCCCTCTCTTTCCCTCTCTTTCCCTCTCTTTCCCTCTCTTTCCCGCTCTTTCCCTCTCTTTCCAGCTTTTTCCCGCTCTTTCCCGCTCTTTCCCGCTCTTTCCCTCTCTTTCCCTCTCTTTCCCACTCTTTCCCTCTCTTTCCCTCTCTTTCCCGCTCTTTCCCGCTCTTTCCCGCTCTTTCCCGCTCTTTTCCGCTCTTTCCCGCTCTTTCCCTCTCTTTCCCGCTCTTTCCCGCTCTTTCCCTCTCTTTCCCTCTCTTTCCCGCTCTTTCCCGCTCTTTCCCTCTCTTTCCCGCTCTTTCCCTCTCTTTCCCGCTCTTTCCCTCTCTTTCCCTCTCTTTCCCTCTCTTTCCCGCTCTTTCCCTCTCTTTCCCGCTCTTTCCCTCTCTTTCCCGCTCTTTCCCTCTCTTTCCCTCTCTTTCCCTCTCTTTCCCTCTCTTTCCCGCTCTTTCCCTCTCTTTCCCTCTCTTTCCCTCTCTTTCCCGCTCTTTCCCGCTCTTTCCCGCTCTTTCCCTCTCTTTCCCGCTCTTTCCCGCTCTTTCCCTCTCTTTCCCTCTCTTTCCCTCTCTCTCCCTCTCTTTCCTCTCTTTCCCTCTCTTTCCCTCTCTTTCCCTCTCTTTCCCGCTCTTTCCCTCTCTTTCCCTCTCTTTCCCGCTCTTTCCCGCTCTTTCCCGCTCTTTCCCTCTCTTTCCCTCTCTTTCCCGCTCTTTCCCGCTCTTTCCCGCTCTTTCCCTCTCTTTCCCTCTCTTTCCCGCTCTTTCCCGCTCTTTCCCGCTCTTTCCCTCTCTTTCCCTCTCTTTCCCGCTCTTTCCCGCTCTTTCCCGCTCTTTCCCTGTCTTTCCCGCTCTTTCCCTCTCTTTCCCGCTCTTTCCCGCTCTTTCCCGCTCTTTCCCTCTCTTTCCCTCTCTTTCCCGCTCTTTCCCGCTCTTTCCCGCTCTTTCCCTCTCTTTCCCTCTCTTTCCCTCTCTTTCCCGCTCTTTCCCGCTCTTTCCCGCTCTTTCCCTCTCTTTCCCTCTCTTTCCCGCTCTTTCCCGCTCTTTCCCGCTCTTTCCCTCTCTTTCCCTCTCTTTCCCGCTCTTTCCCTCTCTTTCCCTCTCTTTCCCGCTCTTTCCCTCTCTTTCCCGCTCTTTCCCGCTCTTTCCCGCTCTTTCCCTCTCTTTCACTCTCTTTCCCTCTCTTTCCCTCTCTTTCCATCTCTTTCCCTCTCCTTCCCTCTCTTTCCCTCTCTTTCCCGCTCTTTCCCTCTCTTTCCCTCTCTTTCCCGCTCTTTCCCTCTCTTTCCAGCTTTTTCCCGCTCTTTCCCGCTCTTTCCCGCTCTTTCCCTCTCTTTCCCTCTCTTTCCCACTCTTTCCCTCTCTTTCCCTCTCTTTCCCGCTCTTTCCCGCTCTTTCCCGCTCTTTCCCGCTCTTTTCCGCTCTTTCCGCTCTTTCCCGCTCTTTCCCTCTCTTTCCCGCTCTTTCCCGCTCTTTCCCGCTCTTTCCCTCTCTTTCCCTCTCTTTCCCGCTCTTTCCCGCTCTTTCCCTCTCTTTCCCTCTCTTTCCCTCTCTTTCCCGCTCTTTCCCTCTCTTTCCCTCTCTTTCCCTCTCTTTCCCGCTCTTTCCCTCTCTTTCCCGCTCTTCCCGCTCTTTCCCTCTCTTTCCCTCTCTTTCCCTCTCTTTCCCTCTCTTTCCCGCTCTTTCCCTCTCTTTCCCTCTCTTTCCCTCTCTTTCCCGCTCTTTCCCGCTCTTTCCCGCTCTTTCCCGCTCTTTCCCTCTATTTCCCTCTCTCTCCCTCTCTTTCCTCTCTTTCCGTCTCTTTCCCTCTCTTTCCCTCTCTTTCCCGCTCTTTCCCTCTCTTTCCCTCTCTTTCCCGCTCTTTCCCGCTCTTTCCCGCTCTTTCCCTCTCTTTCCCTCTCTTTCCCTCTCTTTCCCTCTCTTTCCCTCTCTTTCCCGCTCTTTCCCGCTCTTTCCCGCTCTTTCTCGCACTTTCCCGCTCTTTCCCTCTCTTTCCCTCCCTTTCCCGCTCTTTCCCTCTCTTTCCCTCTCTTTCCCTCTCTTTCCCTCTCTTTCCCTCTCTTTCCCTCTCTTTCCCTCTCTTTCCCGCTCTTTCCCTCTCTTTCCCTCTCTTTCCCGCTCTTTCCCTCTCTTTCCCTCTCTTTCCCTCTCTTTCCCGCTCTTTCCCGCTCTTCCCGCTCTTTCCCGCTCTTTCCCGCTCTTTCTCGCACTTTCCCGCTCTTTCCCTCTCTTTCCCTCTCTTTCCCTCTCTTTCCCGCTCTTTCCCGCTCTTTCCCACTCTTTCCCTCTCTTTCCCTCTCTTTCCCTCTCTTTCCCTCTCTTTCCCGCTCTTTCCCGCTCTTTCCCTCTCTTTCCCTCTCTTTCCCGCTCCTTTCCGCTCTTCCCTCTCTTTCCCTCTCTTTCCCTCTCTCTCCCTCTCTCTCCCTCTCTTTCCCTCTGTTTCCCTCTTTTTCCCTCTCTTTCCCTCTCTTTCCCTCTCTTTCCCTCTCTTTCCCTCTCTTTCCCGCTCTTTCCCGCTCTTTCCCGCTCTTTCCCTCTCTTTCACTCTCTTTCCCTCTCTTTCCCTCTCTTTCCATCTCTTTCCCTCTCCTTCCCTCTCTTTCCCTCTCTTTCCCTCTCTTTCCCTCTCTTTCCCTCTCTTTCCCGCTCTTTCCCTCTCTTTCCAGCTTTTTCCCGCTCTTTCCCGCTCTTTCCCGCTCTTTCCCTCTCTTTCCCTCTCTTTCCCACTCTTTCCCTCTCTTTCCCTCTTTCCCGCTCTTTCCCGCTCTTTCCCGCTCTTTCCCGCTCTTTTCCGCTCTTTCCCGCTCTTTCCCTCTCTTTCCCGCTCTTTCCCGCTCTTTCCCTCTCTTTCCCTCTCTTTCCGCTCTTTCCCACTCTTTCCCTCTCTTTCCCGCTCTTTCCCTCTCTTTCCCGCTCTTTCCCTCTCTTTCCCTCTCTTTCCCTCTCTTTCCCTCTCTTTCCCTCTCTTTCCCTCTCTTTCCCGCTCTTTCCCGCTCTTTCCCGCTCTTTCCCTCTCTTTCCCTCTCTTTCCCTCTCTTTCCCTCTCTTTCCCTCTCTTTCCCTCTCTTTCCCTCTCTTTCCCGCTCTTTCCCGCTCTTTCCCGCTCTTTCCCTCTCTTTCCCGCTCTTTCCCGCTCTTTCCCTCTCTTTCCCGCTCTTTCCCGCTCTTTCCCGCTCTTTCCCTCTCTTTCCCTCTCTTTCCCGCTCTTTCCCGCTCTTTCCCGCTCTTTCCCTCTCTTTCCCGCTCTTTCCCGCTCTTTCCCGCTCTTTCCCTCTCTTTCCCTCTCTTTCCCGCTCTTTCCCGCTCTTTCCCGCTCTTTCCCTCTCTTTCCCTCTCTTTCCCGCTCTTTCCCTCTCTTTCCCGCTCTTTCCCGCTCTTTCCCGCTCTTTCCCTCTCTTTCACTCTCTTTCCCTCTCTTTCCCTCTCTTTCCATCTCTTTCCCTCTCCTTCCCTCTCTTTCCCTCTCTTTCCCTCTCTTTCCCTCTCTTTCCCTCTCTTTCCTGCTCTTTCCCTCTCTTTCCAGCTTTTTCCCGCTCTTTCCCGCTCTTTCCCGCTCTTTCCCTCTCTTTCCCTCTCTTTCCCACTCTTTCCCTCTCTTTCCCTCTCTTTCCCGCTCTTTCCCGCTCTTTCCCGCTCTTTCCCGCTCTTTTCCGCTCTTTCCCGCTCTTTCCCTCTCTTTCCCGCTCTTTCCCGCTCTTTCCCGCTCTTTCCCTCTCTTTCCCTCTCTTTCCCGCTCTTTCCCGCTCTTTCCCTCTCTTTCCCGCTCTTTCCCTCTCTTTCCCGCTCTTCCCTCTCTTTCCCTCTCTTTCCCTCTCTTTCCCGCTCTTTCCCTCTCTTTCCCGCTCTTTCCCGCTCTTTCCCTCTCTTTCCCTCTCTTTCCCTCTCTCTCCCTCTCTTTCCCTCTCTTTCCCTCTCTTTCCCTCTCTTTCCCTCTCTTTCCCGCTCTTTTCCCGCTCTTTCCCGCTCTTTCCCTCTCTTTCCCGCTCTTTCCCGCTCTTTCCCTCTCTTTCCCTCTCTTTCCCGCTCTTTCCCACTCTTTCCCTCTCTTTCCCGCTCTTTCCCTCTCTTTCCCGCTCTTTCCCTCTCTTTCCCTCTCTTTCCCTCTCTTTCCCTCTCTTTCCCGCTCTTTCCCTCTCTTTCCCGCTCTTTCCCGCTCTTTCCCGCTCTTTCCCTCTCTTTCCCTCTCTTTCCGCTCCCTCTCTTTCCCTCTCTTTCCCGCTCTTTCCCGCTCTTTCCCGCTCTTCCCTCTCTTTCCCGCTCTTTCCCGCTCTTTCCCTCTCTTCCCCTCTCTTTCCCTCTCTTTCCCGCTCTTTCCCTCTCTTTCCCGCTCTTTCCGCTCTTTCCCGCTCTTTCCCTCTCTTTCCCGCTCTTTCCCGCTCTTTCCCGCTCTTTCCCTCTCTTTCCCCTCTCTTTCCCTCTCTTTCCCTCTCTTTCCCTCTCTTCCCGCTCTTTCCCTCTCTTCCCTCTCTTTCCCGCTCTTTCCCTCTCTTTCTTTCCCTCTCTTTCCCTCTCTTTCCCTCTCTTCCCTCTCTTTCCCGCTCTTTCCCTCTCTTTCCAGCTTTTTCCCGCTCTTTCCCGCTCTTTCCCGCTCTTTCCCTCTCTTTGCCCTCTCTTTTCCACACTCTTTCGTCCTCTCTTACCCGCTCTTTCCCGCTCTTTCTTCCCGCTCTTTCCCGCTCTTTCCCGCTCTTTTCCGCTCTTTCCCGCTCTTTCCCTCTCTTTCCCGCTCTTTCCCGCTCTTTCCCGCTCTTTCCCTCTCTTTCCCTCTCTTTCCCGCTCTTTCCCGCTCTTTCCCTCTCTTTCCCGCTCTTTCCCTCTCTTTCCCGCTCTTTCCCTCTCTTTCCCTCTCTTTCCCTCTCTTTCCCGCTCTTTCCCTCTCTTTCCCGCTCTTTCCCGCTCTTTCCCTCTCTTTCCCTCTCTTTCCCTCTCTCTCCCTCTCTTTCCCTCTCTTTCCCTCTCTTTCCCTCTCTTTCCCTCTCTTTCCCGCTCTTTCCCGCTCTTTCCCGCTCTTTCCCTCTCTTTCCCTCTCTTTCCCGCTCTTTCCCGCTCTTTCCCTGTCTTTCCCTGTCTTTCCCTGTCTTTCCCTGTTTTTCCATGTCTTTCCCTCTCTTTCCCCTCTCTTTCCCTCTCTTTCCCTCTCTTTCCCTCTCTTTCCCGCTCTTTCCCGCTCTTTCCCGCTCTTTCTCGCACTTTCCCGCTCTTTCCCTCTCTTTCCCTCCCTTTCCCGCTCTTTCCCTCTCTTTCCCTCTCTTTCCCTCTCTTTCCCTCTCTTTCCCTCTCTTTCCCTCTCTTTCCCTCTCTTTCCCGCTCTTTCCCTCTCTTTCCCTCTCTTTCCAGCTTTTTCCCGCTCTTTCCCTCTCTTTCCCGCTCTTTCCCTCTCTTTCCCTCTCTTTCCCTCTCTTTCCCTCTCTTTCCCGCTCTTTCCCTCTCTTTCCCGCTCTTTCCCTCTCTTTCCCGCTCTTTCCCGCTCTTTCCCGCTCTTTCCCTCTCTTTCCCGCTCTTTCCCGCTCTTTCCCGCTCTTTCCCGCTCTTTCCCTCTCTTTCCCGCTCTTTCCCGCTCTTTCCCTCTCTTTCCGCTCTTTCCCTCTCTTTCCCGCTCTTTCCCTCTCTTTCCCTCTCTTTCCCTCTCTTTCCCGCTCTTTCCCGCTCTTTCCCTCTCTTTCCCTCCCTTTCCCGCTCTTTCCCTCTCTTTCCCTCTCTTTCCCGCTCTTTCCCGCTCTTTCCCGCTCTTTCCCTGTCTTTCCCTGTCTTTCCCTGTCTTTCCCTGTCTTTCCCTGTCTTTCCCTCTCCTTCCCTCTCTTTCCCTCTCTTTCCCGCTCTTTCCCTCTCTTTCCCTCTCTTCCCTCTCTTTCCCTCTCTTTCCCTCTCTTTCCCTCTCTTTCCCTCTCTTTCCTGCTCTTTCCCTCTCTTTCCCTCTCTTTCCCTCTCTTTCCCGCTCTTTCCCTCTCTTTCCCTCTCTTTCCCTCTCTTTCCCGCTCTTTCCCGCTCTTTCCCTCTCTTTCCCGCTCTTTCCTTCTCTTTCCCGCTCTTTCCCTCTCTTTCCCTCTGTTTCCCTCTCTTTCCCGCTCTTTCCCTCTCTTTCCCGCTCTTTCCCGCTCCTTACCGCTCTTTCCCGCTCTTTCCCTCTCTTTCCTCTCTTTCCCTCTCTTTCCCTCTCTTTCCAGCTCTTTTCCCGCTCTTTCCCTCTCTTTCCCCTTCTTCCTCTCTTTCCCTCTCTTTCCTCTCTTTCCATCTCTTCCTCTCTTTCTCCCGCTCTTTCCCGCTCTTTCCCTCTCTTTCCCGCTCTTTCCCTCTCTTTCCCTCTCTTTCCCGCTCTTTCCCGCTCTTTCCCGCTCTTTCCCGCTCTTTCCCTGTCTTCCCTGTCTTTCCCTGTGTCCTGGTTTGAGGTAAAACAGAACCAATTTTGTTCAGTAACTTCGCTTCTTAGCTGGGCCTCTTCTAACAACTGAAATTAACTGCATATTGTGCAGACAGTGTTCACTCTCTCAGAGTGATAAGGCCAATTGTTTATAGCTGATGCCCAGGCATGGGATGCAGAGAGGCTCCTGCTTACACTTATTGTCATAACAGCCAAGGGCAACCAACTTTGTTATTCGCCACGTTGGAGGGTCGGAAGCGGAAAAGCATAGTGGGGTCCCACCTGCAGGGAGGAGCGGACAGGACAGGTGACCCAAAACTGACCAACAGGGTATTCCATCCCATCTGCCTCATGCTCAGTATAAAAGCTGAGGGATCAAAGGGTCACGGGCTCTTCCTTCAATGGCCGACGTCTGAGGAGGACTCTGTTCGTCTGCCTGTCATCCCAATCCTGACTCCAGATCCGGAATCCAGTTCCCGTCCGCCACTGAGTCCAGCCTGGGACTGCCCCAGTGCCAGCCGGTGACGTGATTGTCATCTCGGGAGCTTGATACGGTTTTGTATATATTTTTCATTATTTCTTTTTATTTTATTATTAATATTTCATTAAAGTAGTTTAGTTTCTTCTAAACTCTTAAGTCTCTTTTTCCTCCTCTGCCTCTCTCTTTGTAGAGGGGTAGAGGGGAGCATCTGTCGGTCCCATCTGGGGTCCCTCGGGTCCCCAGTGGTGGATTTGGCCTAAACCACGACAGATTAATTGGCGCCCAACGTGGGGCTCGAACAGTGCTCCACCAGAGCTGTGATAAATTGTCCAAATAGTTTGAATTCCAACTTGCTCAGAGATTAGAACAGACAGCTTGCATTATGTCGTTCTTAGACGAAATCATGTATCATGCCTTTAAACAGCTTTGTTGGACTTTAATGCAGTCAGCTTGGTCTAACCTGTCAAATGCGTTGCAAACTTCATTTATTCTTTGTCTTTTTATGGGAAGGTTTAAAGGTGCTATGTTGGTGTGGTTCGCAATTCAGATGTATAACACGATGAGTTGGGTAACGGCTCTACCTGTATATCTCGGGCATCAGGTGATGGATTCTGTTATTAATTATACTGTCGGTTCTACCTGGGGAATGTTTACTTCGCCCTTTGATACTTATGCTAATGTGACACCCTCAGAGCTGGGGCATGGAAACCTTCTCGGCTCTGAGGATAAGGACTGGTACCTTGTTAAGATCGTGATTTTGTTGTCGGTGCTTCTGAATGTGGTGCAGGGGTGGTTTCATGTGAAACATCTGTGCTGGGGTAGCCGTAGGGTACCGTGCGCTGCCGCCACTCAGACCCGCGCAGCCGCTCGGCGATCTGCAGCGGCGCGAACCGCGGCCCCGCCCGGCCCGGCCGCAGCCGCCCCCCCCAGAGCAACGGCACCACCGGCAGCCGCCCCCCCCACCGCAACGGCACAGGCGCCTCCTCCGCCGCCGCCGCCTGCAACGGCACAGGCGCCTCCGCCGCCGCCACCGGCACCGGCACCACCGGCAGCCGCCCCCCCCACCGCAACAACACCGGCCCCTCCGCCGCCCGTCCCGGCACAAGCTACTGCAGCCACTACAACCAGTACCAAACCTACTCAAACTCCATCAAAATCGGTACAAGCTGCCCCGGTAACCAGGAGGAAGAAGAAGAGGTCAACTCCTTCCCCTACCCCTTACGACAAAGACCACCTCAAGTCAGATAGCTTGGGGGAGAGTTCTGAAGAAGATCCAGGGGAGGGTCCTTCAAGACCAGAGAAGGGAAAGAGACCTTTGAAAACAGACAAAGGTGAGAGTCCTTCTAGAGCAGATGCTGGAGAGGCCCCTTCTAGGGCAGCCTCACCACAGGAGGACTCAGATGTAGAGGTAGTTGTTAAATCCTTCTCTATGAAAGATCTGAGAAATATCAGGAAGGACTTTAGTCGTCATGAAGGTGAAACACTTGTCTCCTGGTTGCTCCGATGCTGGGATAATGGGGCAGATACCCTAGATTTAGATGGCAGAGAAGCTAGGCAATTGGGAAACCTGGCCAAGGATGGAGGTATTGATAAAGAGATTGGGAGAAAGACAAGCACTCTCAGTCTCTGGAGGCGACTGGTGTCAGCCATAAAGCACAGGTATCCCTTTAAGGACGATATCGAATGCCGTCCAAGTAAATGGACCAACATGGAAAAAGGTATTAAGTACCTGAGAGAAATGGCTGTGCGAGAGGTGATTTATAGTGATGGGCAAGTGATTGTAGACCCTGATGAAATGCCATGCAAACAATCTATGCTAAAAAAGTTTGTACAAAGTGCACCATCAACATATTCCCACACATTGTCAACAATGGTCTGGGGAGGATCTGATACTGACACACCAACTGTAAATGAAGTGGTTAATAAGGTACGACAGTATGAAGACAGTCTCTCTCGTCCCTTTTCTGTGGCAGCCATAGAAAAGCTGACTGTGACCACCGAGAAAATGACTGAGAAAATGACTG
This sequence comes from Vanellus vanellus, assembly GCF_965231255.1. Lineage (NCBI taxonomy): Eukaryota > Metazoa > Chordata > Aves > Charadriiformes > Charadriidae > Vanellus > Vanellus vanellus. Next base: position 25,070 of record NW_028128381.1, read on the forward strand.
AGAAGCTGACTGTGACCACCGAGAAAATGACTGAGAAACTGACTGAGAAAATAGAGCAAATGACCCAGAAATTAGTTGAGCAAACCGATAAACTGTTTGATAAACTAACCAAGGTGGAGGAAAAACTCCATTCTTTCCCTGTACAGACTCATGTTGCAGCTGCTAAGAGGAAACGCCCTCCTACTCAAGAGAAAAAACACCCTCCGACTCAAGACAAATCAAACCCGATGCGAGATATCCTGTGGTTTTGCCTCTGTGAATATGGTGAAGACATGAAGAAGTGGGATGGAGAACCTACCTCAGCCCTACAGGCACGGGTGCTTGAGCTGCAAAATGAAGCAGGTAGAAGAAAGGATTCTTACAGGAAGAAGGCTGCTCCAACCTACGGTAGGCGATCCTACGGACCAGGTAGGAACCGATCTGATAATCGTAGGTACTACGGTCAACATTAGAGGTGCCCTGCCTCCAGCCAGGAGGAGGAGAGGGACAACCGAGTTTATTGGACTGTGTGGATTCGATGGCCTGGCACATTAGAGCCACAAAAGTATAAAGCCCTAGTGGACACTGGTGCACAGTGTACCCTATTGCCATCGAATCATAAAGGGGCAGAAACTGTCACCATTTCTGGAGTGACAGGCGGATCTCAAGAACTGACTGTATTAGAGGCTGAAGTGAGCCTAACTGGGAATAAATGGGAGAAACACCCCATTGTTACTGGTCCAGATGCTCCGTGCATCCTTGGCATAGACTATCTCAAGAGAGGGTATTTTAAAGACCCAAAAGGGTATCGGTGGGCTTTTGGTATAGCAGCTGTAGAGACTGAGGATGTTACACAGCTGTCTACCTTACCCGGTCTTTCAGATGACCCTTCTGTTGTGGGACTGCTGAGGGTTGAAGATCAGCAGGTGCCAATTGCTACTGCCACGGCGCATCGACGACAGTATCGCACCAACCGAGACTCCCTGATTCCCATCCATAACCTGATTCGCCGGCTAGAGAGCCAAGGAGTGATCAGCAAAACTCACTCACCCTTTAACAGCCCTATATGGCCAGTGCGAAAGTCTGATGGGGACTGGAGATTAACAGTAGACTATCGTGGCCTGAATGAAGTTACACCACCACTGAGTGCTGCTGTGCCAGATATGCTACAACTTCAGTATGAACTGGAGTCAAAGGCAGCCCAATGGTATGCTACAATTGACATTGCTAATGCCTTTTTCTCTATTCCTTTAGCAGCAGAGTGCAGGCCACAGTTTGCTTTCACCTGGAGGGGTGTCCAGTACACCTGGAATCGACTGCCCCAGGGGTGGAAACACAGCCCTACTGTTTGCCATGGACTGATCCAGACTGCACTGGAGAAGGGTGGAGCTCCAGAACACCTACAATACATCGATGACATCATTGTGTGGGGTAAATCAGCAGAAGAAGTTTTCCACAAAGGTAGGAAAATAATTAAGATTCTTCTGAAAGCAGGTTTTGCCATTAAAAGAGGTAAGGTCAAGGGACCTGCACGAGAAATCCAGTTTTTGGGAATTAAGTGGCAAGATGGCCGTCGCCAGATCCCAATGGATATAATTAACCGAATAACATCTATGTCCCCACCTACTAACAAAAAGGAAACACAAGCCTTTTTAGGTGTTGTGGGTTTCTGGAGAATGCATATTCCAGGTTATAGCCAGATTGTGAAACCTCTCTATGAAGTGACTCGAAAGAAAAATGAGTTTATGTGGGGCCCTGAGCAACGACAAGCCTTTGAGCAAATTAAACAAGAGATTGTGCATGCAGTAGCCCTTGGACCAGTCCGAACTGGACGGAACATTAAAAATGTGCTCTACACCGCAGCCGGGGTCAATGGCCCTACCTGGAGCCTTTGGCAGAAAGCACCAGGGGAGACTCGAGGTTGACCCCTGGGATTCTGGAGTCGGGGATATAAAGGCTCTGAGGCCAACTATACTCCAACTGAGAAAGAAATCTTGGCAGCATACGAAGGAGTTAGAGCTGCTTCAGAAGTAATTGGTACTGAGGCACAGCTCCTCCTGGCGCCCCGATTACCAGTACTGGGCTGGATGTTCAAGGGTAAAGTTCCTTCTACTCATCATGCCACCGATACTACCTGGAGTAAGTGGGTTGCCTTAATCACGCAGCGAGCTCGAATAGGAAACCCAAATCGCCCAGGAATCGTAGAAGTGATCACAAATTGGCCCGAAGGCAAAGACTTTGGGATGCCACCAGAGGAGGTGGTGACACGTGCTGAGGAAGCCCCACCATATAATGAACTCTCAGATAATGAGAAACAGTATGCCTTGTTTACTGATGGGTCTTGTCGTATTGTAGGAAAACATGGAAGGTGGAAAGCTGCTGTATGGAGTCCTACACAACGAGTCGCGGAAGCTGCTGAAGGACAAGGTGAATCGAGTCAATTTGCAGAGGTAAAAGCCATCCAGCTGGCATTGGACGTTGCTGAACGAGAAAAGTGGCCAATACTCTATCTTTATACTGACTCATGGATGGTGGCAAATGCTCTGTGGGGGTGGCTAAAGCAGTGGAAGCAGAGCAACTGGCAGCGCAGAGGTAAACCCATCTGGGCTGCTGAGCTGTGGCAAGACATTGCCGACCGGCTAGCAAACCTAGTCGTAAAGGTACGTCACGTAGATGCCCATGTACCCATGGGTCGGGCCACTGAGGAACATCAAAACAATCAGCAAGCAGATCAGGCTGCTAAAATTTTCCAGACAGACTTGGACTGGGAACATAAAGGTGAACTATTCTTAGCTCGGTGGGCCCATGACACTTCAGGTCATCAAGGAAGGGATGCAACATATAAATGGGCACGTGACCGAGGCGTGGATTTAACCATGGACGCTATTGCGCAGGTTATCCATGACTGTGAAACATGCGCCGAAATCAAGCAAGCTAAACGGTTAAAACCTTTGTGGTATGGGGGACGATGGCTGAAATATAAATATGGGGAAGCTTGGCAAGTTGATTACATCACACTCCCTCAAACTCGCCAGGGTAAGCGCTATGTGCTTACAATGGTGGAAGCAAGCACAGGATGGTTGGAGACCTATGCTGTACCTCATGCCACTGCCCGGAATACCATCCTGGGCCTTGAAAGGCAAGTCTTGCGGCGACATGGCACGCCAGAAAGAATTGAGTCAGACAATGGGACTCATTTTAAAAACAATCTTATAAGTAATTGGGCAAAAGAACATGGTATTGAGTGGATATATCATATCCCCTATCATGCACCAGCTTCTGGGAAGATTGAGCGATACAATGGACTGTTAAAAACCACCCTAAAAGCTATAGGAGGTGGAACCTTTAAAAATTGGGACAAGCATTTACAACAAGCTACCTGGTTAGTTAACACCAGGGGATCCATCAATCGAGCTGGTCCTGCTCAATCAGACCTTTTACATACTGTAGAAGGGGATAAAGTCCCTGTGGTGCATGAAAGGAATTTGTTAGGGAAAACTGTTTGGGTTTTTCCTGCTTCAGGCAAAAGCAAACCCATTCGTGGGACTGTTTTTGCCCAAGGACCTGGATGTACTTGGTGGGTGATGCTGAAGGATGGAGAAGTTCAATGTGTACCTCAAGGGAATTTAACCCTCGGTGAGAATACTCAATCCTGAGCAGTATGATGCTGATCACTACATAATACTAACAGTGTTCAATAAGTGTTTTTCAGAATAACACAGTGGTGATGAAACCTGAGCTAACTTCATCAAGTGGCGTCCAGCAAGCTCTTCAAGATGAACATGCTACCCATGGGCACGGACTAGAATGAATTTTGTACCATCTTTCCTGCCCTGAGATGAGATCCTGCAATCATGAACTAAATGGACTTAAAAATTTGTATATAAACATAAACCATAGATGAGTGACCTGCATATATCCATATCATATATAACTGTGTGTGTGTAAGTTTGATGTATAAAAGTAATAGTAATCTGAGCAAGATGCAAATGGTATGGAATAAGGGGTGGAATGTCCTGGTTTGAGGTAAAACAGAACCAATTTTGTTCAGTAACTTCGCTTCTTAGCTGGGCCTCTTCTAACAACTGAAATTAACTGCATATTGTGCAGACAGTGTTCACTCTCTCAGAGTGATAAGGCCAATTGTTTATAGCTGATGCCCAGGCATGGGATGCAGAGAGGCTCCTGCTTACACTTATTGTCATAACAGCCAAGGGCAACCAACTTTGTTATTCGCCACGTTGGAGGGTCGGAAGCGGAAAAGCATAGTGGGGTCCCACCTGCAGGGAGGAGCGGACAGGACAGGTGACCCAAAACTGACCAACAGGGTATTCCATCCCATCTGCCTCATGCTCAGTATAAAAGCTGAGGGATCAAAGGGTCACGGGCTCTTCCTTCAATGGCCGACGTCTGAGGAGGACTCTGTCTGCCTGTCATCCCAATCCTGACTCCAGATCCGGAATCCAGTTCCCGTCCGCCACTGAGTCCAGCCTGGGACTGCCCCAGTGCCAGCCGGTGACGTGATTGTCATCTCGGGAGCTTGATACGGTTTTGTATATATTTTTCATTATTTCTTTTTATTTTATTATTAATATTTCATTAAAGTAGTTTAGTTTCTTCTAAACTCTTAAGTCTCTTTTTCCTCCTCTGCCTCTCTCTTTGTAGAGGGGTAGAGAAGAGCATCTGTCGGTCCCATCTGGGGTCCCTCGGGTCCGCAGTGGTGGATTTGGCCTAAACCACGACACCCTGTCTTTCCCTGTCTTTCCCTCTCCTTCCCTCTCTTTCCCTCTCTTTCCCACTCTTTCCCTCTCTTTCCCTCTCTTTCCCTCTCTTTCCCTCTCTTTCCCTCTCTTTCCCGCTCTTTCCCTCTCTTTCCCGCTCTTTCCCTCTCTTTCCCGCTCTTTCCCGCTCTTTCCCGCTCTTTCCCGCTCTTTCCCGCTCTTTCCCGCTCTTTCCCTCTCTTTCCCGCTCTTTCCCTCTCTTTTCCGCTCTTTCCCGCTCTTTCCCGCTCTTTCCCGCTCTTTCCTTCTCTTTCCCTCTTTCCCGCTCTTTCCCTCTCTTTCCCTCTCTTTCCCGCTCTTTCCCGCTCTTTCCCGCTCTTTCCCTCTCTTTCCCTCTCTTTCCCGCTCTTTCCCTCTCTTTCCCTCTCTTTCCCTCTGTTTCCCGCTCTTTCCCTCTCTTTCCCTCTCTTTCCCTCTCTTTCCCTCTCTTTCCCGCTCTTTCCCGCTCTTTCCCGCTCTTTCCCGCTCTTTCCCTATCTTTCCCGCTCTTTCCCTCTCTTTTCCGCTCTTTCCCTCTCTTTCCCGCTCTTTCCCTCTCTTTCCCGCTCTTTCCCGCTCTTTCCCTCTCTTTCCCTCTCTTTCCCTCTCTTTCCCTCTCTTTCCCGCTCTTTCCCGCTCTTTCCCGCTCTTTCCCTCTCTTTCCCTCTCTTTACCTCTCTTTCCCGCTCTTTCCCTCTCTTTCCCTCTCTTTCCCTCTGTTTCCAGCTTTTTCCCGCTCTTTCCCGCTCTTTCCCTCTCTTTCCCTCTCTTTCCCGCTCTTTCCCGCTCTTTCCCTCTATTTCCCGCTCTTTCCCTCTCTTTCCCTCTCTTTCCAGCTCTTTCGCTCTCTTTCCCTCTGTTTCCCGCTCTTTCCCTCTCTTTCCCGCTCTTTCCCGCTCTTTCCCGCTCTTTCCCGCTCTTTCCCTCTCTTTCCCGCTCTTTCCCGCTCTTTCCCGCTCTTTACCCCTCTTTCCCGCTCTTTCCCTCTCTTTCCCGCTCTTTCCCTTTCTTTCCCTCTCTTTCCCGCTCTTTCCCGCTCTTTCCCGCTCTTTCCCGCTCTTTCCCTCTCTTTCCCGCTCTTTCCCGCTGTTTCCCGCTCTTTCCCTCTCTTTCCCTCTCTTTCCCGCTCTTTCCCGCTCTTTCCCGCTCTTTCCCTCTCTTTCCCGCTCTTTCCCGCTCTTTCCCGCTCTTTCCCGCTCTTTCCCTCTCTTTCCCTCTCTTTCCGTCTCTTTCCGCTCTTTCCCGCTCTTTCCCTCTCTTTCCCTCTCTTTCCCTCTCTTTCCCTCTCTTTCCCTCTCTTTCCCTCTCTTTCCCACTCTTTCCCGCTCTTTCCCTCCCTTTCCAGCTCTTTCCCTGTCTTTCCCGTTCTTTCCCTCTCTTTCCCTCTCTTTCCCTCTCTTTCCCTCTCTTTCCCTCTCTTTCCCTCTCTTTCCCTCTCTTTCCCGCTCTTTCCCTCTCTTTCCCGCTCTTTCCCGCTCTTTCCCGCTCTTTCCCTCTCTTTCCCGCTCTTTCCCTCTCTTTCCCTCTCTTTCCCTCTGTTTCCCGCTCTTTCCCGCTCTTTCCCTCTCTTTACCTCTCTTTCCCTCTCTTTCCCGCTCTTTCCCGCTCTTTCCCGCTCTTTCCCTCTCTTTCCCGCTCTTTCCCTCTCTTTTCCGCTCTTTCCCGCTCTTTCCCGCTTTTTCCTCTCTTTCCCTCTCTTTCCCGCTCTTTCCCTCTCTTTCCCTCTCTTTCCCGCTCTTTCCCGCTCTTTCCCGCTCTTTCCCGCTCTTTCCCTCTCTTTCCCTCTCTTTCCCTCTCTTTCCCGCTCTTTCCCTCTCTTTCCCTCTCTTTCCCTCTGTTTCCAGCTCTTTTCCCGCTCTTTCCCGCTCTTTCCCTCTCTTTCCCTCTCTTTCCCTCTCTTTCCCTCTCTTTCCCGCTCTTTCCCGCTCTTTCCCTCTATTTCCCGCTCTTTCCTTCTCTTTCCCTCTCTTTCCCGCTCTTTCGCTCTCTTTCCCTCTGTTTCCCGCTCTTTCCCTCTCTTTCCCGCTCTTTCCCGCTCTTTCCCGCTCTTTCCCTCTCTTTCCCTCTCTTTCCCGCTCTTTCCCGCTCTTTCCCGCTCTTTCCCGCTCTTTCCCTCTCTTTCCCGCTCTTTCCCTCTCTTTCCCGCTCTTTCCCTCTCTTTCCCCTCTCTTTCCCGCTCTTTCCCGCTCTTTCCCTCTCTTTCCCTCTCTTTCCCTGTCTTTCCCTGTCTTTCCCTCTCTTTCCCGCTCTTTCCCTCTCTTTCCCGCTCTTTCCCGCTCCTTCCCGCTGTTTCCCGCTCTTTCCCTCTCTTTCCCTCTCTTTCCCGCTCTTTCCCCTCTTTCCCGCTCTTTCCCTCTCTTCCCTGTCTTTCCCGCTCTTTCCCTCTCTTTCCCTCTCTTTCCCGCTCTTTGTCCTTCCCGCTGTTTCCCGCTCTTTCCCTCTCTTTCCCTCTCTTTCCCGCTCTTTCCCGCTCTTTCCCTCTCTTTCCCTCTCTTTCCCTCTCTTTCCGCTCTTTCCCTCTCTTTCCCTCTCTTTCCCTCTCTTTCCCGCTCGTTCACTCTCTTTCCCGCTCTTTCCCTCTCTTTCCCTCTCTTTCCCTCTCTTTCCCACTCTTTCCCGCTCTTTCCCTCTCTTTCCCTCTCTTTCCCGCTCTTTCCCGCTCTTTCCCGCTCTTTCCCTCTCTTTCCCTCTCTTTCCCGCTCTTTCCCGCTCTTTCCCTCTATTCCCCGCTCTTCACCGCTCTTCCCTGTCTTCCCCGCTCTTCCCCTCTCTTCCCCTCTCTTCCCCTCTCTTCCCCTCTCTTTCCCTCTCTTTCCCTCTCTTTCCCTCTCTTTCCCTCTCTTTCCCGCTCTTTCCCTTTCTTTCCCGCTCTTTCCCTCTCTTTCCCGCTCTTTCCCTCTCTTCCCGCTCTTTCCCTCTCTTTCCCTCTCTTTCCCTCTCTTTCCCGCTCTTTCCCGCTCTTTCCCGCTCTTTCCCTCTCTTTCCCTCTCTTTCCCTCTCTTTCCCGCTCTTTCCCGCTCTTTCTCGCACTTTCCCGCTCTTTCCCTCTCTTTCCCTCTCTTTCCCGCTCTTTCCCGCTCTTTCCCTCTCTTTCCCGCTCTTTCCCTCTCTTTCCCGCTCTTTCCCTCTCTTTCCCGCTCTTTCCCGCTCTTTCCCGCTCTTTCCCTCTCTTTCCCTCTCTTTCCCGCTCTTTCCCACTCTTTCCCTCTCTTTCCCGCTCTTTCCCTCTCTTTCCCTCTCTTTCCCGCTCGTTCACTCTCTTTCCCCGCTCTTTCCCTCTCTTTCCCTCTCTTTCCCTCTCTTTCCCTCTCTTTCCTCTCTTTCCCACTCTTTCCCGCTCTTTCCCTCTCTTTCCCTCTCTTTCCCGCTCTTCCCGCTCTTTCCCGCTCTTTCCCCTCTCTTTCCCTCTCTTTCCCGCTCTTTCCCGCTCTTTCCCTCTATTCCCCGCTCTTCACCGCTCTTCCCCTGTCTTCCCCGCTCTTCCCCTCTCTTCCCCTCTCTTCCCCTCTCTTCCCCTCTCTTTCCCTCTCTTTCCCTCTCTTTCCCTCTCTTTCCCTCTTATTCCCGCTCTTTCCCTTTTCTTTCCCGCTCTTTCCCTCTCTTTCCCGCTCTTTCCCTCTCTTTCCCGCTCTTTCCCTCTCTTTCCCTCTCTTTCCCTCTCTTTCCGCTCTTTCCCGCTCTTTCCCGCTCTTTCCCTCTCTTTCCCTCTCTTTCCCTCTCTTTCCCGCTCTTTCCCGCTCTTTCTCGCACTTTCCCGCTCTTTCCCTCTCTTTCCCGCTCTTTCCCGCTCTTTCCCGCTCTTTCCCTCTCTTTCCCGCTCTTTCCCGCTCTTTCCCTCTCTTTCCCTCTCTTTCCCGCTCTTTCCCGCTCTTTCCCGCTCTTTCCCTCTCTTTCCCTCTCTTTCCCGCTCCTTTCCCAGTCTTTCCCTCTCTTTCCCGCTCTTTCCCTCTCTTTCCCGCTCTTTCCCTCTCTTTCCCGCTCTTTCCCGCTCTTTCCCGCTCTTTCCCGCTCTTTCCCTTTCTTTCCCGCTCTTTCCTCTCTTTCCCTCTCTTTCCAGCTTTTTCCCGCTCTTCCCTCTCTTTCCCTCTCTTTCCTCTCTTTCCCTCTCTTTCCCTCTCTTTCCCTCTCTTTCCCGCTCTTTCCCGCTCTTTCCTGCTCTTTCCCTCTCTTTCCCTCTCTTTCCCGCTCCTTTCCGCTTTCCCGCTCTTTCCCGCTCTTTCCCTCTTTCCCTCTCTTTCCCTCTCTTTCCATCTCTTTCCCTCTCTTCCCCTCTCTTCCCCTCTCTTCCACTCTCTTCCCCTCTCTTTCCCTCTCTTTCCCTCTCTTTCCCTCTCTTTCCCTCTCTTTCCCGCTCTTTCCGCTCTTTCCCTCTCTTTCCCTCTCTTTCCCTCTCTTTCCCGCTCGTTCACTCTCTTTCCCGCTCTTTCCCTCTCTTTCCCTCTCTTTCCCTCTCTTTCCCTCTCTTTCCCTCTCTTTTTCTCTCTTTCCCCACTCTTTCCCGCTCTTTCCCGCTCTTTCCCTCTCTTTCCCTCTCTTTCCCGCTCTTTCCCGCTCTTTCCCTCTCTTTCCCGCTCTTTCCCGCTCTTTCCCTCTCTTTCCCTCTCTTTCCCGCTCTTTCCCGCTCTTTCCCGCTCTTTCCCTCTCTTTCCCTCTGTTTCCCGCTTCTCTTTCCCTCTCTTTCCCGCTCTTTCCCTCTCTTTCCCTCTCTTTCCCGCTCTTTCCCGCTCTTTCCCGCTCTTTCCCTCTCTTTCCCTGTCTTTCCCTGTCTTTCCCTCTCTTTCCCTCTCTTTCCCTCTCTTTCCCGCTCTTTCCCTCTCTTTCCCACTCTTTCCCTCTCTTTCCCTCTCTTTCCCACTCTTTCCCGCTCTTTCCCGCTCTTTCCCGCTCTTTCCCTCTCTTTCCCTCTCTTTTCCGCTCTTTTCCGCTCTTTCCCCTCTCTTTCCCTCTTTTTCCCTCTCTTTCCCTCTCTTTCCCTCTCTTTCCCTCTCTTTCCCTCTCTTTCCCTCTCTTTCCCTCTCTTTCCCTCTCTTTCCCGCTCTTTCCCGCTCTTTCCCTCTCTTTCCCTCTCTTTCCCTCTCTTTCCCTCTCTTTCCCGCTCTTTCCCGCTCTTTCCCTCTCTTTTCCCGCTCTTTCCCGCTCTTTCCCACTCTTTCTCGAACTTTCCTGCTCTTTCCTCTCTTTCCCTCTCTTTCCGCCTTTCCCTCTCTTTCCCTCTCTTTCCCGCTCTTTCCCGCTCTTTCCCGCTCTTTCTCGCACTTTCCCACTCTTTCCCTCTTTTTCCCTCTCTTTCCCGCTCTTTCTCGCACTTTCCCACTCTTTCCCTCTCTTTCCCTCTCTTTCCCGCTTTTTCCCGCTCTTTCCCGCTCTTTCCCTCTCTTTCCCGCTCTTTCCCTCTCTTCCCGCTCTTTCCCTCTCTTCCCGCTCTTTCCCGCTCTTTCCCGCTCTTTCCCTCTCTTTCCCTGTCTTTCCCTCTCTTTCCCCCTCTTTCCCTCTCTTTCCCGCTCTTTCCCTCTCTTTCCCTGTCTTTCCCACACTTTCCCGCTCTTTCCCTCTCTTTCCCTCTCTTTCCCGCTCTTTCCCGCTCTTTCCCGCTCTTTCCCTCTCTTTCCCTCTCTTTCCCTGTCTTTCCCGTTCTTTCCCGATCTTTCCCTGTCTTTCCCTCTCTTTCCCGCTCTTTCCCTGTCTTTCACTGTCTTTCCCTGTCTTTCCCTCTCTTTCCCGCTATTTCCCTCTCTTTCCCGCTCTTTCCCACTCTTTCCGCTGTTTCCCGCTCTTTCCCTCTCTTTCCCTCTCTTTCCCGCTCTTTCCCGCTCTTTCCCGCTCTTTCCCTCTCTTTCCCGCTCTTTCCCGCTCTTTCCCTCTCTTTCCTCTCTTTCCCTCTCTTTCCGCTCTTTCCCTCTCTTTCCCTCTCTTTCCCTCTCTTTCCCTCTCTTTCCCGCTCGTTCACTCTCTTTCCCGCTCTTTCCCTCTCTTTCCCTCTCTTTCCCTCTCTTTACCTCTCTTTCCCGCTCTTTCCCGCTCTTTCCCTCTCTTTTCCCTCTCTTTCCCGCTCTTTCCCGCTCTTTCCCGCTCTTTCCCTCTCTTTCCCTCTCTTTCCCTCTCTTTCCCGCTCTTTCCCGCTCTTCTCGCACTTTCCCGCTCTTTCCCTCTCTTTCCCTCTCTTTCCCTCTCTTTCCCGCTCTTTCCCGCTCTTTCCCTCTCTTTCCCGCTCTTTCCCTCTCTTTCCCTCTCTTTCCCTCTTTCCCTTTCCCCTCTCTTTCCCGCTCTTTCCCTCTCTTTCCCGCTCTTTCCCTCTCTTTCCCGCTCTTTCCCTCTCTTTCCCTCTCTTTCCCGCTCTTTCCCTCTCTTTCCCTCTCTTTCCCTCTCTTTCCCTCTCTTTCCTTCTCTTTCCCGCTCTTTCCCGCTCTTTCCCGCTCTTTCCCTCTCTTTCCCGCTCTTTCCCTCTCTTTCCAGCTTTTTCCCGCTCTTTCCCTCTCTTTCCCTCTCTTTCCCTCTCTTTCCCTCTCTTTCCCTCTCTTTCCCGCTCTTTCCCGCACTTTCCCTCTCTTTCCCGCTCTTTCCGTCTCTTTCCCGCTCTTTCCCTCTCTTTCCCGCTCTTTCCCGCTCTTTCCCCGCTCTTTCCCTCTCTTTCCCTCTCTTTCCCGCTCTTTCCCTCTCTTTCCCTCTCTTTCCCTCTCTTTCCCTCTCTTTCCCGCTCTTTCCCGCTCTTTCCCTCTCTTTCCCGCTCTTTCCCTCTCTTTCCCTCTCTTTCCAGCTTTTTCCCGCTCTTTCCCTCTCTTTCCCTCTCTTTCCCTCTCTTTCCCTCTCTTTCCCTCTCTTTCCCGCTCTTTCCCGCTCTTTCCCTCTCTTTCCCTCTCTTTCCCTCTCTTTCCCGCTCCTTCCCGCTTTCCCGCTCTTTCCCGCTCTTTCCCTCTTTCCCTGTCTTTCCCGCTCTTTCCCGCTCTTTCCCTCTCTTTCCCTCTCTTTCCCGCTCTTTCCCGCTCTTTCCCGCTCTTTCCCTCTCTTCCCCGCTCTTCACCGCTCTTCCCCTGTCTTCCCTGCTCTTCCCCTCTCTTCCCCTGTCTCCCCTCTCTTCCCCTCTCTTCCCCTCTCTTCCCCTCTCTTCCCCTCTCTTCCCCTCTCTTCCCCTCTCTTCCCTCTCTTTCCCTCTCTTTCCCTCTCTTTCCCTCTCTTTCCCTCTCTTTCCCGCTCTTTCCCGCTCTTTCCCGCTCTTTCCCTCTCTTTCCCTCTCTTTCCCGCTCCTTTCCGCTTTCCCCGCTCTTTCCCGCTCTTTCCCTCTTTCCCTCTCTTTCCCTCTCTTTCCATCTCTTTCCCTCTCTTCCCCTCTCTTCCCCTCTCTTCCCCTCTCTTCCCTCTCTTTCCCGCTCTTTCCCTCTCTTTCCCTCTCTTTCCCTCTCTTCCCCTCTCTTCCCCTCTCTTCCCCTCTCTTCCCCGCTCTTTCCCTCTCTTTCCCTCTCTTTCCCTCTCTTTCCCGCTCTTTCCCGCTCTTTCCTGCTCTTTCCCTCTCTTTCCCTCTCTTTCCCGCTCATTTCCGCTTTCCCGCTCTTTCCCGCTCTTTCCCTCTTTCCCTCTCTTTCCCTCTCTTTCCATCTCTTTCCCTCTCTTCCCCTCTCTTCCCCTCTCTTCCCCTCTCTTCCCCTCTCTTTCCCCTCTCTTTCCCTCTCTTTCCTCTTCCCTCTCTTTCCCGCTCTTTCCCGCTCTTTCCTGCTCTTTCCCTCTCTTTCCCTCTCTTTCCCGCTCCTTTCTGCTTTCCCGCTCTTTCCCTCTTTCCCTCTCTTTCCCTCTCTTTTTCCATCTCTTTCCCTCTCTTTCCCTCTCTTTCCCTCTCTTTCCCTCTCTTTCCCGCTCTTTCCCGCTCTTTCCCGCTATTTCCCGCTCTTTCCCGCTCCTTCCCTGTCTTTCCCTCTCTTTCCCTCTCTTTCCCTCTCTTTCCCTCTCTATCCCTCTCTTTCGCGCTCTTTCCCGCTCTTTCCCGCTCTTTCCCTCTCTTTCCCCTCTCTTTCCCGCTCTTTCCCGCTCTTTCCCGCTCTTTCCCTCTCTTTCCCCCCTCTTTCCCTCTCTTTCCCCCTCTTTCCCTCTCTTTCCCTCTCTTTCCCGCTCTTTCCCGCTTATTCCCTCTCTTTCCCTCTCTTTCCCGCTCTTTCCCGCTCTTTCCCGCTCTTTCCTCTCTTTCCCGCTCTTTCCCGCTCTTTCCCGCTCTTTCCCTCTCTTTCCCCGCTCTTTCCCTCTCTTTCCCGCTCTTTCCCGCTCTTTCCCTCTCTTTCCCTCTCTTTCCTCTCTTTCCCGCTCTTTCACGCTCTTTCCCGCTCTTTCCCGCTCTTTCCCTCTCTTTCCCGCTCTTTCCCTCTCTTTCCCTCTCTTTTCCCGCTCTTTCCCTCTCTTTCCCTCTCTTTCCCTCTCTTTCCCTCTCTTTCCCGCTCTTTCCCGCTCTTTCCCGCTCTTTTCCCTCTCTTTCCCTCTCTTTCCCGCTCTTTCCCGCTCTTTCCCTCTCTTTCCCTCTCTTTCCTCTCTTTCCCTCTTTCCCTCTCTTTCCTCTCTTTCCCTCTCTTTCCTTCCTTTCCCGCTCTTTCCCGCTCTTCCCGCTCTTTCCCGCTCTTTCCCTCTCTTTCCTTCTCTTTCTCCTTTTCCGCTCTTTCCCCTCTCTTTCCCTCTCTTTCCCTCTCTTTCCCTCTCTTTCCCTCTCTTTCCCTCTCTTTCCCTCTCTTTCCCTCTCTTTCCCTCTCTTTCCCTCTCTTTCCCTCTCTTTCCCTCTCTTTCCCGCACTTCCCGGTCTTTCCCTCTCTTTCCC